>NW_024716703.1:4459169-4509169 GCF_018991925.1 Homarus americanus | reverse complement strand
GGGTGTGTTTGGGGCTAGGAAAAGGAAAAGAGAGGAAGGGGGGAAAGGGAGGAAGGGGGAGGAGGGAGGAAGGGTATTCGGGGCGTGAAGGAAGGGGGGAAAGAAGTGAAGGGTGGTTTGGGCGTGGCCTACATGGCATATAGTTTAAAAAGCCGGAGAAAGAGAACCGGCCGACACGGGATAAGAGAGGCAGGATGAATGGATAGAGGTGGATAGAATTGTGAGTGTGGGAAAGAAGGCGTTGGGCTGGCCTGATGGATATGGGAGATGAGGCTGGTGGAAGGTAAGGTACAGGGAGGCTCAAGGTGGAGGGTCAGGTTGGGAGGGAACAGGTGTAAGGAACTAATGATAGACTCAATAGATGGGTCTAAGGTGAAAAGGGCAGGTGAATGATGAGGTAGGGGGTGGAGTGGGAGGGGGGGGTGGAGTGGGAGGGGGAGTGGGTGAAGTGGGAGAGGGGAGGGGGGCCAAGTTACCACCAAGACACAAGATCAGTCCAGCTAGGCCACCAGGACCCGCATTAGCTTTAGATATGGTCGTTAACTCAACACGTACATAACTACCTGGTCACACAACTTGTGATTACACCCGCTGACTACCACTCAAACCCTCTTACATCCTAACTGGTGTTATAGAATAAAAAAAAAATACATGCGAAGTTTGGATGTATGATTAAAGTCAGTTTATTCATTGATTTTAAATGCTAAATGGCTCCGAAATATAAGTGTGTGTGTGTGTGTGTGTGTGGAGCACCTAGCGTGTACAACACAATATACCGAGAAGATTGCGCGTGGGTCAGCAGAGGAAGGAGGTATGCACAGGTGAGGGGAGGAGGGGAGAGGCACTGCCACCCTCACGCCGCGCCGGGACGATGTGAGAATATGTTGCAGAGGAGCCACCCTAAACATCTCCCCACCAGAGCCACACCCTGCCACCACCTGAGGTCACTACCACTTGCCCACCACCACCTGAGGTCACTACCACTTGCCCACCACCATCTGAGGTCACTACCACTTGCCCACCACCACCTGAGGTCACTACCACCTGCCCACAACCCCCTGAGGTCACTAACACCTGCCCACAACCACCTGAGGTCACTACCACTTGCCCACAACCACCTGAGGTCACTACCACTTGCCCACCACCATCTGAGGTCACTACCACTTGCCCACCACCATCTGAGGTCACTAACACCTGCCCACAACCACCTGAGGTCACTAACACCTGCCCACAACCACCTGAGGTCACCCCCACCTGTGTAGACACTATTTACAAACCTATTAACACTAAATTCCTCCGCATTTAACATTAATGTATTGTATTACAGGTGAGCTTCTTGTAAATAACACACAGGTAGAGGACAGGTAGAGGCTGACACCTTCACAATGCCTGACTACCAACGCTGACAGACTGACATCTCCCACTAGCCTCCCTGACAGTGAGTAGAATCCTCTGTCCTACTTGCCGAGGTCAACAAAGCCCTGACCAGCTGAGGGAAGATGGTGTCTCCCAGCTGTAGAGTATGATGGGATTAACAGCTGGTTCAGTCATAAGTAAGTGTGAGTGAAGTTATGTCTACCGTTCTACGTCTCCTTCAGGATAAGAGTCGGCAGTGTGTGCCTCCAGCAGCGACTTCGGCAGGAGGAGACAGTACTCAAGTTTCAAGAAAGGACCAGAGAGAACAAGGAAGAATCACATACACCTGTACTTAACCCCACACGACGTACTCAACCTCACATGCAACGTACTCAACACCACACGACGTACTCAACCCCAACAAAGGACTCAACACCACACAAGGTACTCAGTATTCCGGGGCCTTGTATAATTACCATCATAACAGGTACACACGCTGGCCTGTTGCGACTCCTGGACAGTAAGGGGTGTGTGACGCGTGCGTAAGTGGCCATAATGACGCGGATGTGGCCATTATTACGCAACTATCAAGCTCCTCCTCCACGGCGTAGATAGATAGAGAGAGATAGATAGATAGTGCAGGTAAAATGCATGAACTTGTAGCAACTAAAACGAGTCATGCAGAAAGGAGAGCTAAAATACACAACAAAGGGAGGGGGTCATGGATACACTCACAGGGGGGGTCATGTATGCACTCACGGCGATTTTTTGCCTGACGATGCTATACACACTGTTTCCGATCCTAGTCAAACAAGTTTTTTTACTCCATGTTAAACGCTTCTTGGAGTGAAACCGAGACTTCATAGCTAAGGAATGACGCACCCACGCACGCACATACATCGGATAAAAATAAAAGAGACAAATTGGCAAGAGGTTCCAAGTTGAAGGCTATTGAGCTCCTCCCACTCGTCGCCAACCCACCAATCAGAGTCAGGCCTATGACGTCACCTGTCGCCATCCCACCTCCATGACGTCACCTCCAGTTCGCCAATCACACACACAGGCCTCTGACGCCATCGCCCATCTCCCAATCAAAGAGGAGTTTATGGCGCCATTCCAACTCATGAGTGACCAGCTCGACCGGTCGGAGGAAAATATATACATTTACTCTGTTACAAATTGATTACTTACGGGCAGGAGTTAATGACGAAACTTGATTTGGACCATTACACCCAGCCAGCGCCTCTAACCCGGAGATAAACAGCAAGATGGCGTTCAAACATTCAAACCAAGAGGGACGTTCAGTTATGGCGGTTGATACTACGAATGTTTTTACACCGGGGGATTAACGTTGAATGTTTAAGCAATTTTAAACCAAGAGATGCCCAGCCCAGCCCGAAACCTTGTAACTACGGCCGGGTGAAAGTCCTGCTGTAATCCATTAGCTTGAAGGTTGTGTAGGAATTCATGATAATCGTGGAACTGTGTAAGACTATGTTGACAAAATGCTAAGATGCTGTAGGATGAGACACACACACACACACACACACACACACACACACACACACACACACGTACTGAGGAAAAGGAACAAGATTAATATTCTCTGAAGAACTGAGATGAAAAAGAGAGTAAAGATGAAGAAACAGTTGTGGTAATAATGAGGTGTGGTGGTGATAGTTGTAGCCTCGTTAAGATGTCGACTTTCCTCCTCTCTGCTTAGGTCTGCATTACTTTGCCTCAGGGGAACGAGAGCATCGGCTTCAAAGCCAACAACAGTTGCAGATATTGACTATGAGGCAACAGTCACTGAATGCCGCATAGATCTGCGGCTCAACTAACTCAACACAGCTTGGATAGCTACTTATGTATTAGGATATTTAATATTAAGGTAATACAATGGCGGCGAAGGTGTGGCTATTGGGGGAGGCTGGAGGCCATTTCAGAAAAAAAGTAGTAGTAGTAGTAGTAGTAGTGGAACGAGAACGACAAGATAAGGGCATGCGGGGAGAGATTTCAGAACGTTGATCAAGGCAGCTTCACTCCTCTAGTGTTCACAACCTCTGGTGGGATGGGACCAAGTGCAAGATGCTTCTACGCCAGACTCGCAGAGGTGATATCCAAACAGAAGCAGCAGCCCAGAAGTTATGTTACAGCCTGGATGAAATGTCGACTGTTCTTCTCTCTCCTTAGGTCGGCTTTGCTCTGCCTCAGGGGAACGAGAGCATCGGCCCCAAAGGCAACAACAGTTGCAGATATTGACTATGAGGCTACAGTCACTGAATGCCGCATAGATCTGCGGCTCAACTAACTCAACACAGCTAGGATAGCTACTTATGTATTAGGATATTTAATATTAAGGTAATACAATGGCGGCGAAGGTGTGGCTATTGGGGGAGGCCAATAATAAAACAAAATAGTAGTAGTAGTAGTGGTGTTAGTAGTAGTATCGTACAAGTGTTTCAACAGATCTATCTCTCTGAGGCACACCAAGATGGCGTCGAAACTGCACTGAGACTGTACCATAATTAGATGCATTCGTGGTTGAGGGGAATAATAAATTAGTTTGGTCTTTTTTGTGAATTCAAGACAGAGTAGTGTGTGTGTGTGTGTGTGTGTGTGTGTGTGTGTGTGTGTGTGTGTGTGTGTGCGTGTCATCATGGGTAGCTGTGGGTGGAGGAGGTGGGCAGTGTGCCAGGCTTCAGACCCGGGTATTTAGGTTACCAGAGCCTCACGCGGTCACACACACACACACACACACACACACACACACACACACACACACACACACACATAGGAGACGCATGAACAATAAACCAAAAAGTGACAGAAAAAAAACAAAAACAAACTATAAACAAAGAAAACCCAAACAAAGACAAGAGGAAACAATACGATAATTAAGAGAATAAAGGAAAAAACCCAATAAAATGAGAAGAGGAGGAAGAGGAAACTAAAGATAAAAGAGACAAGGAAGAAAACACGAAGAGGACAAAACAGCAGACAAATACGTCATAAAGAGGAAAATGAAGAAGAGGGAGGAGACTGACACGAATAAATTATGGAAGAAGAAAACTGAAGAAAAACAGAGAAGAAAGAAAGAAAGAATAATAAAACAACAAGAAAAGTAAATAAATATAATAAAACAAAAATAAGACAAAAAAAAACGAGAGTAAAAACAGAAAATAAAGATAAAAACAAAGAAAATATTAATAAAAAAACGAAAGGGAATGTTACAAAACTTTGGAATAAAAGCGAAAATAAAGATGAAAATAAGTAAAAACGGGAGAGAGAGAAATGCAAATAAGTTATCCATGAAAGAAAATGAGATGAAATGAAGAGAGAGAGAAGGAGGAGGAAGAAGAGGAGAAGAGGATAATATGAGAACGGAAGAAGAGAGAGAGACGAAGGAAGAGAGGAAGAGGAAGAAAAGAGAGGAAGAAGAAGGAACTCCCCAAAAATATTGCAGAAACTAGGAACGAAAATCAAAACAAAAAAATTACACAAACAAAACAACAAAACAAGGATAAAACAATGATAATTACCTTACTAACATTCTCCATAAACACCATGAAAGTAATGCCTAACCTAACCTAACCTAACCTGACCTGACCAAACCAAGAATACGATAACTTCTCATTCTATTGTAATAAAACAAATAACAATAAAATAGAAACGAACGAGAGAGAGAGAGAGAGAGAGAGAGAGAGAGAGAGAGAGAGAGAGAGGCATCAATTTTATTGGGTTGGCCAGCAGGGGATTCCGTTACTACTGGAGCGGTAGCGGTAAAAGCACCCCTCCATCACCACTACCCCCACCACTATCTCCCTCACTCCTCCAACACGCAATTCAGGTGCTTCTTGGGGCTCCTCAGGGCTCTCCGGGGATCCCTCCTGCCTTACACAAACTGTTTACCTCTCTCCCATATTTTTCTTTGGTTAATGTGGATTTTCATAAGGGATTAATTCACACATTTTCTCCCCTTCCTTCTCCCCCTTTATTCCTTCTCCTCCTCCTTTCCGGTTGTGTTTGTTTACCCTCCTCGGTGGGCCCTGGATGCCAATGGGGAGGGAAGCACTCTTTAATGGATAAGGGAGGGTGGCACTAATGGGGAAGGGAGATGGCACTAATGGGGAAGGGAGATGGCACTCTTCAATAACCAAAGAATAATGAATAACAAAACCATAATCCTGAATAATATTGAGAAAAAAAGAACATCACATTAACAGTGTATAATTTCCCTCTCCTCCTCTATATTCCCCAGTGGTAAAGCATAGCGACCCGCCTCTCCTTATTTAACTGCTAGTGTGTTTCGAATGTGAGGGAATCTTGACTACTGAGTGTAAGTTTAATGTAACCAGTGACTTAAATTCTCAGCCGTCCTCGTTTACTTAACACTAATAATTTTCTTTACACTTTTTTTTAATTACTTAGGCCTACTTATATTCACGTAATTAGCCTATAATCTCCATAGGTCTATTTAAATCCAGTTAGATCTATTTACATCAAATTTACACTATTTTGTTTAAATTTTAATTATTACACAAAATTACAAAGATAATTATCATCATAATGGGGAAGGGAAGAGGGGAAAAAGGGAGAGGAAATGTGGGGAAGGAAGGGGAAATGGAAGAGAGGAGAGGAGAGGGAAGAGAGGAGGGGAAAGAGAAGAGGGGACGAGAAAAGGGAAACTTAAACGCATGATAAAGTAATGATCCACCTCACCTCCCTCTACCCACCCACAACATCATGAATTCGCCCTACAACTGCTCAAACAATTTCCTTCATTCTGAAACAACAACACAATTCACAAACTACATCACACAAATACAGGTACAGAGACATGGTAGTGAATACAGCGTTAGTGTGACCAACCATATTAGGGGATTACATACTGTGCTGCTATCATGTTTTTATTGCTGTATCATGTAGTATTATTAGGCATCATTTTTCCCTTGCACTTAAAAGACACACACGAGTAGACAAACAAAGACACAGTCAACTTGGGAGATAAACATGAGGGTAGATGAGGACTGTACCTATAGTGATCTGAAAGTTACTCTCTGGCTGCCATTGTTTCCCGGGCCACAGTAGTAGTGAAATATGGCGTCAGATAACGGGACGTGCCAGGTGGGCAGGTAGGTCCGAGGCCAAGGAAGGGGTAAAGGGGCGAGGATGGAGGATGACGAGAAGGATGAGGAGGAGGGTGGGTAAGGTAAGGGTGATGGCCACACGTACACTGACCATCAAGCCAGACTGCAAGGAATGGGAGAAAACGCCACAGCTTCTATCAACAACTGTCTTGGGGGTTCCTCCTTCGTCCAGTTCTGGACTCCTGAAGGAGGAGGCACCAGCAACACTGCACCGGCATGAGGTGTGGTAGGCCTCAGTTGGTCCATCACTGTGATGAACGCCCTTCCTCGTCGGCGTCTTTTGGTGTTGAGAAACTGATTCATCATCTCTCTTATTAAGGCGTTGGCTCCTCAGCCTCTCCCCACCATCTTGCTCTTCTCTTGCAGTTGTTTGGATACTTAGCTCTTCATCACCCACCCCGAGGCGAGGTCTTCTTCTATATTCTTCCTAGCTTTCTGGAATCTTCTCAGAAACTAGCTCCCAACTAGTACAATCACCCTTGGATACTACCCCTATCACTAGCAAGAGCCTTCTTTTAAAGACTACCAATGTTAGTTAGTGGGAGTCCGCTGGGCATAAGACCTTCGTATCACGAGCCTAAATGGTGTGTTGGCCCTCCTTAGTGGGGCTCTCTGGCTGATCATCCCTCGAGGCCTTTTGGGGGTGTCAGATGGGGTGAGGGTAGTACAGGTTTGTTTAGGATATATATGGGTGGACACAGTTAAGAGAGGTTAGGCTACATATAGGTTACAACTGGTTTAGGTATTCTTGGCTACCCAAGTATTTCTTTGCTCCAGTTTGGCTACAGCGCAGTGGTGGTGGCTGGAGCTGGCAGATGAAAGAGGTCGTCCGGTTATATCGCGAGTAATCTGAAGCAAGAAAATGTGTGTCTGTGTCCAGTATGTATATTTATAATAGGTACGATGTAGCACAGTATTAGTGATGTGCACGTGTGTGTTCAGTGTACATATTGTGAGCGAATAGTAAGGATAGAGGGCGAGTCGTGTACACAGTGTGAGTAGTGAGGATAGAGTGTGAGTTGTGTACACAGTGTGAGTAGTGAGGATAGAGTGCGAGTTGTGTACACAGTGTGAGTAGCGTGCACTGTGGGTGTGACGACCCGTTACACCGGTCTACATCGGGCCGGCCAACCGTCGCCGTGACGTCACTGAGAGCACATCCAATCAAGAAACTTCCCGCCCGCTGCTAAGACTCTCATTTTATGTACATCTCTTGCGCTTTAAAAACACGATGTTCCAGTCTCCTTAAAACACCCTGAGGAAGGCTTGAGGAGTATCAGAGATTTAATTTACGTCTACTTTGTAATTCAAAATGACTAGTAGAATTATTGGCTCGCAGTACGGCGGCAAAATAGAGAACAGCTTCCAAGGTTCAAAATACTGGTCGTTGTCACCTGTTCTTGGGCGAGCGTCCCCCCACAGAGGCACCACCCCGAGATAAGGTCACGGCGTAAAAACATCTCTCGTGTTTGGTAGCTACTGTACTGTGGTCAAGCAGCTCCCTAAATGGTAACTCTAAACTTACTTTACGAGAGACGACTTACGATCTGAAACCTTTACTAATGAAGTTCGGTCCATTTACCTGGATTTAAACATTACAGTACATAAACATGAGAGTAAACAAACATATCAAAATATAAAAAATAAATCAATAAATGGACAAATTGAAACTAACAAAACTCAAGAACAGAGAAGAAAAGAATTACCTCGGCAACAGTCATATAAACATTACGAGTTAACGTTCATAAAGCCACATCTCTCTTGCCCTCCGTCGCCTCCCAGCCTCGACCGTTGGCCTTCAAGATAACTTGTAATGATACCTTACGACGCCGCCAGGGGTGAGGTCAGGCTAGGTCATGAGTCTCACGAGGAGCCTTCTCCTTCCATGTTGTGTGGGAGGGAGGGGGGGGGGCATTTAACCAAGCTTCCACTTTTACAAGACCACAGTTATCTTTCTTCTTTTCAGTCCCAGTGAAGAATATGGTTGAGGTAAGCTGTCCTTCTGCCCCCCCCCCCCCACCCTCACTGTGTGGTCTAATCAGGGAAGCCATCCTCGTGTACTAAGATATCTACACTGTTCCTCATCCTCCATTAAGCTACACTGATGAGCAAACTTGAAGCAACAAAAGGAAAATTGGTTCGATATGTTACAACGTCTCCACTAAAAGAGTTAATTTAGTTCCTGATTTAGCGAAGCGATATCCAGCAGTGCTCACCTCCGCCGCCTGATGGGTCTTGGCACAGCTCGAGAAATCACCATTGTCGCCGCTAATGACTGCCGCAGGTCCCCGCAAGTGATCATTTAGCAGCTGATCATCTTATTTGACCCTTAAAGGAGTTCTCTTATCGTGTGATTAGTTAGCCACACGAGAGTCATTCTGCCACTGTCCACATGTAGACTTGCTGACGCTACCCATCAGCTCCTCCCTTACTGATTGCTTTATCTCCTTTACCGAAGAACTGGTCCGGGACAAACAACACCGCTCTCACATGCCCATACCTGACGATGGGACGAATTTACATACTACAGCCCTTAAGAAATCCCACTAAGATTGTTATGAAACGATTATTTTTTTATATTTTGGAAAGAGCGGTGGTGTTTTATTTACCGATTTGCCGGATAGTGAGACATTTTCGTGTTTGTATAGGTTAGGTTAGGTTGTCCGACAGTAAGTGAGACATTTTCCGGTTTGTAGTGGTTGATCCGTTAGGCAAGGAGTTTGTGTGTTGGGGCAAGGTTATGTAGATCTAGTAATTGGACATCCATCTTGCGGGAGACGAGAGAGCTTCCTAAGTAATAATCTGGCGGTAGATCATTCACCTTCAAAATGTAATTAATCCTTATCATAGGCTCAATGATCTGCCGTATAGTGTTGGAGCCTCACACGCCGGATGATAAGAGGCTCCAGGACTAGCTGTTACCAATCGACCGTTGTTCTCGTCCAGGTGAGGCCAAAACCCGTCCTCAAGAAGTTTTAATCTTCCACTGCCCGCGGTCAAGCTTGGTTAGTATAGCAGGAGCAATTAAGATCTGAGGCGATAGTGTCATGGTGGTTTTCCAGCTGCTTGATTCAGGCGGTGACAAGAGACGCTAATAATGATAAAACTATCGACATTGACCATAACCCGCGTGAACAGAAGCGTGAAATAGGTATTATGTAAGGGGATGAAGGGTGAAGAAGGGGATGAAGGGTGAAGAAGGGGATGAAGGGTGAAGAAGGGGATGAAGGGTGAAGAAGGGGATGAAGGGTGAAGCAGGGGATGAAGGGTGAAGCAGGGGATGAAGGGTGAAGAAGGGGATGAAGGGTGAAGAAGGGGATGAAGGGTGAAGCAGGGGATGAAGGGTGAAGAAGGGGATGAAGGGTGAAGAAGGGGATGAAGGGTGAAGAAGGGGATGAAGGGTGAAGAAGGGGATGAAGGGTGAAGGGTGAAGAAGGGGATGAAGGGTGAAGACGGGGCCTGTGTGTGGGTTTCCTAACATAGAGGACTGAATCTTAAATGAAGAGGTTAACGAGACCAGGTGTAACCATGAGATATGCTGATAATATATACATTAGTAATCAACCTGGTTACCTGGGCCACTACACCAAAGAAAGACCTACCGAACTTATGAATGATTTAGGACCGTAGCGTAAGAACAGCGCCAGCACTAGCAATCATCGGTGTTTACTCCCCACCTGTAACTCGTGTGAAAACTACGCCAGACGAACGTTGGCTCTCATCAATGGTAATTATTAACACTATAGAGGAGAACCTGTAATTGTGGCGACCTTTAAAAATATTCGTCTACATAAACAAGTCACTTTATGGTTCTGGACGACAAGGTAATAAAATAATATTCTGCAACTCATAATAAGCCTAAGGTGTACCTAGGTTAGGGTCATGTGGTTAGATTAGGTTTAATGTTTACTACACGAACTGGGTCATTAAGGAAAAACAAGTCCAACACGACCTTCCCGGTGGCCCGAGGCTGGACCACGAAGATTCACCGTGTTGACGCTCTCACGGTGATGTGATGCACAAGGCCACCTCACAGCAAGACCGGTGATGTGCTGCACAAGGCCACCTCACAGCAGGACCGGTGATGTGCTGCACAAGGCCACCTCACAGCAGGACCGGTGATGTGCTGCACAAGGCCACCTCACAGCAGGACCGGTGATGTGCTGCACAAGGCCACCTCACAGCAGGACCGGTGATGTGCTGCACAAGGCCACCTCACAGCAGGACCGGTGATGTGCTGCACAAGGCCACCTCACAGCAGGACCGGTGGTGTGCTGCACAAGGCCACCTCACAGCAGGACCGGTGATGTGCTGCACAAGGCCACCTCACAGCAGGACCGGTGGTGTGCTGCACAAGGCCACCTCACAGCAGGACCGGTGATGTGCTGCACAAGGCCACCTCACAAGGCCACCTCACAGCAGGACCGGTGGTGTGCTGCACAAGGCCACCTCACAGCAGGACCGGTGATGTGCTGCACAAGGCCACCTCACAGCAGGGCCGGTGGTGTGCTGCACAAGGCCACCTCACAGCAGGACCGGTGGTGTGCTGCACAAGGCCACCTCACAGCAGGACCGGTGGTGTGCTGCACAAGGCCACCTCACAGCGGAGGAACCATCCGGGTATAAACAGTCTAATCACTGAAGAGAAATCGTTAACACCGAGTTACCCAATTACAGGCGGTGATTAGAAGCTAGGCGTGACCTGTTATGTCAAGGTGCACTAATGGCGGGTTACCTGCTGGTCATCTACATACAGAAGACCTGAGATAAAGAGCAAATGACCCTGTGTTGTGTTGGAGGCCCCGAGACGCTGGCCAAAACACCTGAAGTAATTAAGGTGAAACTAATCATATGTACTGTGTAGGACTAGTAAGGGGGACGACAAGGTGTATTCCATCAGGTGGGCTATGGCGTCGAAAAATGACATCTTGATCTGCCCATTACCTACCCAGTCCTTTCTCGGCGCCTCACCCCTGTTCAGTCGAGATCTCCAGCGAGTCTGACTTGTACACGAGAAACAAAAACACCACTACACCATCTACTAATGGGAGGATCTCTCTTGTTCCGATGTTATTCTCTGACCTCCGAAGGCCTTACGTCACCGGTGGGGTTGGAGAGGGGTGGAGGGGAGGGGGTTAGACGTGAGTGACGTGACCTAGCCAACCTTGACTCCTGCTGACTCCTCCTTTAAACGTTTCCACGCTCTTAACGCAGCTCTCACGCTCTCAGAACGTAATCATTATTATTTCAACGTTGTTTCCACGCTCTTCATACCTTTACGCTCCGGACAGCTTCGTGATCTCAACGCCGAATTACTTCTAAAGCGTTTACACTGTCAACGTTTCAACGCTCTCCACCCCCTACCACTCTGGAGCCCCTAGCACCCTCCAGTCCCCAGCACTCTCCAGTCCCTAGCCCCCCCAGTCCCTAGCACCCCCAGTCCCTAGCACCCTCTAGCCTCTAGCACCCTCCTCCCCACCTTTCCTTTCACCAAATCATCTATAACTCTACCCCTCCCCCTTATCTATTGACCCCGCCCCTCACAACCACGCCTACACGGCCGCAGGAGTCTTTGGCGTAGAAAGGGTCGGGTCTTAGCCATTAACCTCTCCCGACGTTCTGCCTCACCACCATGTACTAGGGGGTGGGGGGTGGGGGGTGGAGGATACTAGTCGCTGGAGGGTACAAGATAGTGAAGGGTATTACAGGTGAGGGAAACATTTGCATCACAAGAGGAACAACCGGTGCCTGGAGAATGAATGAAACACAACACACAATGAAACTCTTTTGAGGTCAGGTGAGGTGAAGCAGCAGCTCTCTCAATCACCTGTCAATTAATCTACATTATGAAACTACCTTGTGTGTGTGTGTGTGTGTAATTTGTGTTAATGATGTACTAAGGTAACTTGTTCCATTCCGAATTACTAGTTACTTAATCCCCATCCTTCATTTAATTCTCTCTAATATAAACCCACTGTTATGAGTCACGTTTGTTATGTTTTCATTTGGATGCTTAGATCATATCGCCCCTCACTCGCCCCTCATTCGCCCCTCACTCGACCCTCACTCGACCCTCATTCGCCCCTCATTCGACCCTCACTCGTCGTATCTTAAATATATGCAAATTCACTTTTCTTATCCGTCTCTATATGGAAGGTTCATTAATGCTCAAAATCGATCTTTATCATTATTCTTCGTATGTTGTCAAGTGAAGTATTATCCATTCTGTAATAAGGTGATCGAAGCTTAATAGTATAATCCAAGTGAAGTCTTATTAACGTTATTATTCCTCTTAATAATACTCAAAGGTGTAAATCGAGGTATTTCTCTTGGTTTGATAAGTATAATTAGTTCGTTTCCCTGATTATAAGACTTCAGTAACCTGATAGTCTTCTCACATTCACGTTTATCTTTTATCTATATCACGAAGTTGACAGTTTTCCTCCTTTTTTGCCTTTTCCAATCTTAATTTTTCCCCTTTTCCCTTTTCCAGTCTGAAAAATATGTTTCCATTTACAGAATTTTCCCGTAAAAACTTACTTCAGTCATCATGTGTCATATCTAATATTCCCCTTAAGTCTAGGAGCTAATTTTGTCTTCAGTATATTTTACCCATGTTGCTGTTTACGTCTATACTGAGATCGTTTACGTACACTCGCCCCCCCAAAAAAGTATCTTTACGGAGGTGATCGATGAATGTCAGAATGAACACTGCGACTCCTGTTGTCTCGGTAGTGTTGTCAAAATCCTTCGTCCGTTGTGTCATATTGTCTCCCACAAAATCGATAAGATACTTTTTGGAGCGAGTGTTTATATGAATGAAGTGGGCAGCCTTTTACTCCCCCTTCCCTCTCCCTACGCACACGCACAATCAACCTTCATCAACTGATTCCAGGTAGCTCCCATCATAACAAACGAGCACCTGATAAGACAAGGGGAGGTGAGGTGATCGCATATGGTGGTAGGGGAGCCAACAAAGGGGTAGGTGAATCAGGTGAAGACACTGTAGGACAAGTGAGTTCAGGTTAGCCAGAGCTGGAGGGGCTTGGGGCCGGGGCAGCGAAGGTAGGGGTTGGATAAGAGGCTGGGGACCGGATAGGAGACTGAGGACTAGAGAGGAGGCTGGGGGCTAGATATGAGACGGGGATGGGTAGGAGGTTCTGGGGACGAGGCCTTGGGAAGTGAAGGTACAGTGTTTGATAGAGGGTAGGGTGCTGGATAAGAGGCACGGTCAGGATTGGTACGTTCAGGGCACAATTAATGTCGTTTGCAGGGGTTTAGGAGCCCCTGCAGCCTCTTCTACGGGTAGTCTCCTCACCAGTAAGACTCGTTCTACAGGGTCATGGAGCTGAGAGATGGAGAGAAAGGAAGTGGGATGGAGAGGAAGATAAAGAAGGATATGAGAGGGAGGGATATAGAAAAAGAGGGAGGGGGGTAAGGAAGGATAAATGGGGACGAGGGAAGGAGGTAAGGAAGGGTTAAGGCGGAGGAGGAGGAGATAGGTAGGGAGGGATATAGGAAGAAAAGGGAAGAAGGGAGGCTGGGTGCCCTACCCACAGTGCAACGTCCAAAGCCATGACTTGGAACTCTGTTTCCTCATTAATATTCTGCACCAACCACCCCGCCACCCTCTCCTCTGCCCACCCAACCATCATCTCCACAGCCCACCCCGCCACCCTTTCCACCGCCCACCCCGCCACCTTTTCCACCACCCACTCCCCTACACACCCCCCCACCACCGCCCACCCTACCACTATTCTACCCTCTCACCCCCCACCACCCACACCAAGAGGTTCCTAGGAATCGATTTTACCCCAACATACCTATAGTGTCTTTCCTTGTTTCGGGTAACGTCCACGCAACACCTGAGATCAGTAACCCTCTATTATTACACAGTGTGTGAAGGTCATTATATCCCAGGTGAAGTTCAGAGCCCGGCACAGGAGGGGAGAAGACACTGTTATCGGTACACGTGTAATTCACTCAACTTTTTTATTGTCTTGTTGGAATCTTGGTCACACACACACATATAAACTAAGTTGTTTATATCATGAGCTCGAAGCACTTAACCACAAGATAACTGCAGATATTTGAAGGTTCATAACTTGAGTGAATGTGTCAACTACGACTGATTTATCAGAAAAGTTGATCACTGATCAGTGTGAACAGAAAGTTGCAAGTCGGTGTGGAGCTGGTCTGGTAGGGGAGTGGGGAGGTGTACTGGTGTGGGGAGGTGTACTGGTGTGGGGAGGTGTGAGGACATTTAAGAAGTGTATCCTATTAATATCAGACAGAGAAGACAGATAGACAGACAGACAGACTTTTAGACAGACAGACAGACACACTTCAGTACAGCAGATACAATTCTAATAGTTCCTCCGATTTTCCCAGTTGGACAAGCAATTCTTAATACACTGGCCTTGGGCGAGAAGCCTTGAAAGATAGTAGGGGCTTGTGGCCAGCAGTGTGGGCCCTGGAAGGGGGTGCGAAACCCGGGTTGTTGTGGAGACTTTCCGCTGGTAGGCCGTCCACCATGAGAGCGTCACGTCCCAGCAGCAGGCCGTCACCAGTGGGGGGTTATCACTCCCAGGTACCGCTCCGGGCACCTGGCCTCTCCCGGGTACCTCACCTATGGTACGCTGATACCCCCACGCGAGCTTTATATCCCTTGTATATATACCGATCCTTTGAGCGGTATACCTATAGTTATGCTGTAGTTGGTGTCTACGGTACGTGTTATGGTATACTGAAGGTGATCTTTAAGGACGTATTTCTTATCTGCCGCCACAGGGGTCCTTGGTGGGTGTGTTCTCTGGTGTGCTACAAGAGTCTCTCAGGAAACGTGTTACACAATACAGCAAAACTCCTCTACCATATGACAAGACTGTATCACCCCTCAGGTCTCCGCCTTCCAAGTAATCAGGTCGTTCTAATCCAGGTTCCCCCAGGGGCGGTACGGAGACGTGACTGCCAAATTCTATCAGGGTGGCTCCCCAGGGGTGCTGCCAGGCGGGAGAGGAGTCGTGCTGTGTTCGACGCCAATGTAAAGGTTAGCCGGAGAAAGGGTCGTGCTTCGCCCATCGTCTGGTTAAGGCCTATTGGTAGGTCGTCTTACGTTCGATAATACGTAAAGGCTTACTACTGGAGGGTCGTATTGTGTCAGACAACTGGTGTAGGTCTACTGACGGAGGGGTCATGGTATGTTCATTGCATCCATCGTTTGGTTAAGGGCTATACTGGGTAAGGTCTTCTTTATGTCCGATAACTGGTGGAGTGGTTGTGCCCGTGGAGGCTGCGACACCCGACACACAAGAGTCGCCAAACCAGCCACCAGGAATCCCAACTTCAAAATCACTAAAGTACTAAAACTCGTGCAAACAGACTGGCCTTCTCTCCCATATTATTTTTTTCTTCTCGGTTCAGGATGGGGACAACTCCGTACACGACCAGAAGATGACGTCGAGGAAATACCAACAACACAGAGGAACGTGAGAGAGGAGTGTGACCCGAGGCTGTGTGGTGGCGAGGAGGATGAGTGGTGGCCAAAATCTTGCTCCAGACAATTAAGCCTAACTTTTAGTGGTGCTCAAACTTCATCCTTCCTCCATATTCGGCGCTACCACTGACGACCACAACAGTTGTTAACACTCAGGTAATACCAAAATATTCACCTAACGTTCATTTAAGACCTAGGAACACAATCATTCAACTTGGCAAACTCTGCCCAAGCAAAAAGAAGCAGTAAATTCACCTGCAAAAAAAAGTACAGACACTCCCACCATTGAGAGGAACACCACCGCTGCCACCCTCCTCCTGCCCTCCACACTTGGTTCACATCCACCTGAGAACACCGCACCCCTCCTGTGATACCGTCCCAATAATCGTGAACATATTACCCAAATAATTCCTCTTATTGGATCATTCAACAAGTCGTCAGTCTACCACTACCCCACACCAGCGACCGCACACACGTTAAAAGATAAACATTTCCCTCCCCTACGACTTAAGTTACGTCACCACCACCAAGTACAGTCCGTGAGGCGTTATGAGTACGTGTTTCCCAGCGTGAGGTTCCGATACATCTTATAAACCACAATAACCACACCGCACAGCAAACACCCAAATCAGCAACACTGGAGGGAGGAATCATTACGTTACGACTATGAGAGGAACGGTACGGGTAAATGAAGGCTAAAAAAAAAAAAATTATGTATCTACACCTTTTGGATTAAGACTATAGCCAAGGGACACATACTGACACATGAGGGTAAAAAAGAAAAATAAATACGTGATATGTATCTATTTCTTACTTAGAGAGTGTACAGGGGAGAGGAGGAGTTCATTTATGGCGTTTAAAAGAATCTCTCTCTCTCACCTTACCCTCCCCCCCCTAATGACCCCACCTCACCTCACCTCACCTCACACCAAAATTTTCTCTTCAGTGAGTTAGCCATATACACTCTGATATATAGGGTCTATTTCGCTATAACCACGACCACACTACCCTGTCAGGCTGTCACAACCACATCTTAGGCCAACCACACTATCCCACCACCACCAAATACACCTTCAATATTACCCTCACCTAACCACACTACCCCTCCACCAATACCAAACCCTGAACCAACCACACCACCTGAGCTAACCACCTCACATAATTTAGGCTTGGACAACAGCCATTCTCCAGCCTCCCAGTTTCCTGTGCCTCGCCCTCCCAACATTCCTGCAGGAGTTGGTGATGGTTGTGTCCAGAGCCTTTGTTCCACCACTACTACCACCATCATTACAACCAGTACTACCACCATCATTACAACCAGTACTACCACCAGCATTACCACCAGTACTACCAACATCATTACCACCATCATTACAGCCAGTACTACCACCATCATTACCACCAGCAATACCACTAATAATAACAATGGTTGCCACTCGTGTAACGAGGATGGCCGGTCCTAGGGCCATCGAGGCGTGAATTTGTTTAAGGTGTAGAAGCTGTCGCCAACACAACAACCACACCCTGAGTTAACGAGTTGCATGACCCAGTGTCAAGGAATAGTCCGAGAAGACCGGCCAACTCGCCGACCGCACTGGCTAACCATTACCTCGGAATATGATCCGCAAATTCATTAACAACCATGTCCCTAATTACTGCTGGGTAGACAGAGGCAAATGGTGTAAAGAAACTTGCCCATAGTTTCATCCTGCCCGAGGATCGAACCCGGGTCCACTCGCTTGCGAGGTGAGCATGTTGATCATTACACCATCACTATCACCACCACCACCACCACCTGTTAGCATTCCTTGTGTAATACTAAGAGAAAGAAAGACAGAAAGAAAGAAAGAAAGAAAGAAAGAAAGAAAATAAATCCTAACAAACCCACCACACACATCACTCCACAAACCCCTGCACCTTTTCCCCAGACCATCGACTCCTCGGTGACCCAGGCAGGTAAGACAAACATTCACGGACACGTACTTTTACCCCCCACCCCCACGAGGAGGAGGAAATGACTTGGAGGTATTTCCCGAGAGAGAGAGAGAGAGAGAGAGAGAGAGAGAGAGAGAGAGAGAGAGACGTACACTTTTTCTAGGCTTGTGTTTACCCACATAATACTGCTCAATTCACTGGGATTTTCAGTTTCTTGATGAAGAAAGACTGCCAAGGCCGTAGCGTGGGGTTCAGGCGTCCAGATAAATAATAATAATAATAATAATGCAACTCAATAAGATATCTAGCCTTCAATAACCTGTAATTATTATTATTTTTTAAAACCCATGAATTTAATTACATAAGATTAGTAATAAAGTCAAGCTAAATCACAGTATAATCCGACATTACGGATTTCCCCATCGACACGTAAATTACTAAATAGATTTCGGTTTATTATTCTGTAATTACCCAATGAGACGTAAGGCAACACTCCATAACGTCAGCACTCCTGTCGATACCGGTCACGTAAGTACAGTCGCCTGCATTTACACCTGGTACAGTCTCTCGAGGTGTTTTGGGAGATGTGGTAACGCTGTGGAATGTGTATCTAGGTTCATTGGGGGCCATTCCGGGAGCTTTAATACGATGTAAACAAACACATCGGTGCCACATCTTACAAAACGCGTCAATACAATGTAAACAAACACAGTGGTGCCACATCTCACAAAACACCCCAGGCACTGTACTAGGTATAATTGCAAGTGACTGTACATTACAGGTAAGAGCAAGGAGGTGATACAGGTGATGTGCTGATGTAAACAATGGAATATAAACACACAGGTAATTTATGGCGACGAGGAATAAACATTATGTTGAGTCTTAAGTGTTCTGTGTTTACTAGTAGGGGGGGTTTTTAAGTGTGAATGCTCTGTTTTTATTATAACTGAACAGTGCCTCGCTTATGTGTGTCTCAAATAAGTGTGTCTCCAATAAGTGTGTCTCCTATAAGTGTATCTCCTATAAATGTATCTCCTATATATGTGTCTCCTATAAGTGTATCTCCTATATATGTGTCTCGTTTAAGTGTCTCCTGTAAGTGTGTCTCCTATAAGTGTGTCTCCTATATATCTGCCTCGATTAAGTGCGTCTCGTTTAAGTGTCTCCTATAAGTGTCTCTCCTATAATTGTCTCGTTTAAGTGTCTCCTATAAGTGTGTCTCCTATAAGCGTGTCTCGTTTAAGTGTGTCTACTATAAGTGCATCTCGTTTAAGTGTGTCTCTTTTAAGTGTTTCGTTTAAGTGTGTCTCCTATAAGTGAAGGGTCAAAGATTGCCCTCAGGTGAACAACTGTGTTAACGACAACTCACTGTGTCACCTGTACAACAACCTCTAATTACCTGTAGATGTTCCGTGTTTTACTGTGATTAAGAGTACAGTTCGTCTCCGAGTGAGTGAGTGACTGACTGGAGTATGTGAGTGAGTGAAAAACCAGTCACTTGCCCAGTCACTCGCCCAGTCCATCCACACTCAGGCGATGGTCACAGCGCTGTACAAGTCCTCCTATTGACCAAACAGACCAGCGTCATCATAACACAAGGGGGGATAATTAACACACGTACGGACACCAGCGGCTACCTGGCCTACCTGCCTCACTACCCTCCGCCTTTCCATACAGAGAGGAGAGGAGAGGAAAGGGAAGGGAAGGAAAGGAAGAGTAGAAAGGGGAAGGAAGGGAAGAGGAGAGAAGTGGGAAGGGAGGAAGATGGATTGGAAGAGGAGAGAGGGAAGGAGAGGAGAGAGGGAAGGAGAGGAGAGAGGGAAGGAGAGGAGAGAGGGAAGGTGACCACGTATATAGCTTATGCCAGCTGTAAACAACATGATACCTACCTCCTCACAACGGGACGCACCACTCGCAGTACCGTTAACAAAAACAGTGGGACTCCACCCTTGTATGTTGACCTGGGAGTGATTCTGACCCTTGTATGTTGACCTGGGAGTGATTCTGACCCTTGTATGTTGACCTGGGAGTGATTCTGACCCTTGTATGGTGACCTGGGAGTGATTCTGACCCTTGTATGGTGACCTGGGAGTGATTCTGAACCTTGTATGGTGACCTGGGAGTGATTCTGACCCTTGTATGGTAACCTGTATGGTGACCTGGGGTGTGATTCCTGACCCTTGTATGTGGTGACCTGGGAGTGATTCTGACTCTTGTATGGTGACCTGGGAGTGATTCTGACCCTTGTATGGTGACCTGGGAGTGATTCTGACCCTTGTATGGTGACCTGGGAGTGATTCTGACCCTTGTATGGTGACCTGGGAGTGATTCTGACCCTTGTATGGTGACCTGGGAGTGATTCTGACCCTAGTATGGTGACCTGGGAGTGATTCTGACTCCTTGTATGGTGACCTGGGAGTGATTCTGACTCCTTGTATGGTGACTTGGGAGTGATTCTGACTCCTTGTATGGTAACCTGGGAGTGATTCTGACCTCCAACTGAAAGGATCCTCCCCATATAGGATAACTGAAGGACCTGTGTATGGTAACCTGAACACCTGAAGCCCCTCCTGTATGGTAACCTGAACACCTGAGCTCCGGTCCAGCACTTATGTATGGTAATCTAGTCACCTGTATGGTTCCACAACTAATTACGACGACCATGGTAGGTATATGGTCTATGCAGTGGGCGTGGATGGTAGTGGGCGTGGTAGTGGATGGTAGTGGGGGGGGGTTGCCGCCCATGCATGACTGGCCAGAATACGTCACGCTAAGAAATCTCAAGTCTTTTGCATTCCTCATGGTCCAGTGAAAGGCATGACTCGTTCCTTTCATTACCTACTATGATGTGTTGTAGTTATGAGTACACTACAACACCCAAATAAGTTATAGGTGTAGCTCTAGTACTCATGGTGTTGTAGTTATGAGTACACTACAACACCCAGACAAGTTATAGGTGTAGCTCTAGTACTCATGGTGTTGTAGTTATGAGTACACTACAACACCCAAATAAGTTATAGGTGTAGCTCTAGTACTCATGGTGTTGTAGTTATGAGTACACTACAACACCCAGACAAGTTATAGGTGTAGCTCTAGTACTCATGGTGTTGTAGTTATGAGTACACTACAACACCCAAATAAGTTAATGGTGTAGCTCTAGTACTCATGGTGTTGTAGTTATGAGTACACTACAACACCCAGACAAGTTAATGGTGTAGCTCTAGTACTCAACTAACTGTGGGTCAACTAAAGAAGACGGGTACTCGGTATAGCAGCCAGTTACCTGTAAAATTACCTGACATCACTACTAATTACTACTACCTGCGCCATCACAAGCCATTGACTCCACCACTTCACTAACTCCAGGTCACATTATATTGACGTCTTTAAGGGGAATATAGGTGATGGTTCTTCTTCAGGTAAACAATAGAATCCTCAGGTAAACAATAGAACCCTCAGGTAAACAATAGAACCCTAAGGTAAACAATAAAACCCTCAGGTAAACACAATAGCTCCTCTTTTCACCTATAAAAAAGGTAGCGACGGCGATGGTTGTGGTGATGGCGTTGGTGGTGATGATGGTGATGATGTGGTGGTGGTGATGCTGTTAGTGATGTGGTGGTGATAGTGCTGGTGGAAGGATAGATGGTGTTCGTTGTGGTGGTGGTGATGGTGTGGGCCGATTGGATCTTTTTAAAAACGTGTTCCTGGCTCCTGTAGGACGGGGAGCTGACGCCGTGACCAGGGGCAGGGATGAGAGAGAGAGAGAGAGCTCGACTCCGACGACCATGTTAACTGCGCCTCAGATAACGCTTAAGGGAGGATGAGGAACAAGCAGGTTAAGGTCGAGTTTTTGAATACGGGGGACTTTGTGTTTAAAGGCCTGGTGCTTAAGGGCAGGTAAGCATGTAGGTAGGCAGGTAGGTAGACAGGTGAGCAGGTAGGTAGACAGGTGAGCAAGTAGGTAGACAGGTGAGCAGGTAGGTAGGTAGGCAGGTGAGCAAGTAGGCAGAAACATACCTGTACATTCGTCAAGACTGTTGTACCTGGACTGTACTCAAGCCATACCTATTGTCAACACGAGAGTCACAACACCAACTTACCTGGAAAAGGAAGGAAAAATAATGTAAGGGAAAAACAGTAAACATTGACTATAATAATAATAATAATAATAATAATAATAATAATAATAATAATAATAATAATTATGATAATGATAATAATAATAATAATAATAATAATAATAATAATAATAATAAATAATAATAACATATTTACTATTAAAAAAAGCACTAATCAATAATTTCCTTCGTTATAAAAACAATATAATAAAAAACTAAATGAATCCTACTATATTTCGTAAAAACAAAAACAAAGTATTAAAAAAAAAAAATAGGAATTTCCTTAACTTATGGCTCAACACACCAACAAGCCCCCACATACATAAACACATACACGTACACACAAACACACCTTGGTCGAGTATTGCTTGGGAGTTCCTGACTAAGAATAAAATTACTACAACTTCCGCACTCACTCCTGTCATCTAGTAAACAATGTGAAGAACCACCCTGACCCCACCCCCTCCCTAAACACGACGATGGTGGAAGGTTACAAACGTTTACATGGAAAAGACAAACGTTAATATCAGAGGAGCTCACAAACGTTTACATCCGAGCTCACAAACAATGGCCCATCTAGCTCTTCTTATCATGCCATTACATTACATAGTCAAAGGAGACACGCCTGATATATGACCACAATTAAGAAGAGGTAGGATAAGGTGGCAAGGTGAGAGGTGGAGTAAGGAGGAGTAGGATACTAGGGTGTAAGGAGGAGGGGAGGACGAGGAGGATGTGAGGTGAAGTAAGAACCTTGATAACGAATAAGAGTAGAGCAGGACGAAGTGAGGGGAAGGAGGAGAGGTGGGAAGGAGGAGAGGTAGGAAGGACAGGGAGGTAGGAAGGATGGGAAGGTAGGGAGGACAGGGAGGTAGGAAGGATTGGAAGGTAGGGAGGACAGGGAGGTAGGGAGGACGTGGAAGGAGGGGGATAACCTGCTCTCATTCACCACAACACACACGATCCTGAGGCACGGTGGCGGAAGTCCTGGTATTGACGTCAGAGGCCGCTGTCGAACATAACCCCCCCCCCCTTCAAAACCTAACCTAACCCGAGAGGAGACCATCGACCCGGATAAGGTTGAGTGAGGACTTAGGGAAGAATGTTTAAACAGCATCATGTGAGGGGGGGGGGTTGATTTATGATGCCGGGTGATCATTAACTCCAGGTGAAGGGTTAGGTATGGTGGAGGTGTTTGCTATAGATGTTCCAAGACAAATGAGTGTATGTCATGACGTTTAAGGTGTACAGAGGCCAGGGAACCGGATAAGAGAGCCAGTAGTGATAGAGTGGTGTAACAAGGTGAGGCGGTCCCCTTTTTGGCACCCAGCAGCCACCCGTGCATGACCCGTCATTAATGCCCACAGACACACACACTACCGCCACAACACAACCTCACCCAAACACTCAAACCTCCACACCTTTTTTAAAACTCTGAAGGATCACTTTCACGCCTTGTTTATACTGTGGTATATCTTCGTTCCTGCCAGGGAGGGAGGGAGGGAGGGCATTGTGTTCTCACCCCCAGCGTGGGATCCTGGGTCCACATTCTTACCGACTCATACAACAATGTTCTTTTCCTCTAACTGATGATCTTAATATACATTTAACTGGCCCACTTACTCTACGACCAGTGAGAGTTGGTTACATAGGCTTAATAGCCAGCTAGGGGGGGGGGGTGTCAATACTTTACTGAATACTGAGTCTACGGCCCACAAGAAGACTGTGCGTCCGGCATAATATTCGGCCACCTTCACTTCTCCAGCTACAGTATAAAGTTATGTACTTATTCACAGCTGGGTGAACTAGGGGTGTCCGGGGGTTCGAACTAATGACCCTCAGGGCAGGAGGCTAAAATAGCTTCCAAATTGTATTAAAACTTTACCAAAGAAAGGTACGTTAACCCATCTCTGCTTGGGGGTCAGATGAAGGTACAAATCTTCAAGAATCAGGATCCTGAATGCCAATTGGCTGCTAAACCTCCGGGGGTCACTGAAGGACGACCAATGGCTAGACGACATTCACGACTATTGACTTTAGCACCAAAGTTGGGTTGAAGAATATTGTGCTTGACTGGTCCGTCCCAACAAGGTAGATTCGACCCCTCTAATGTGACCACCGGACCATAACGCCCACGAAAAAATTACCTTACGTCAACAAGGCTTTATTCGCCTGCTGAGTACAAGACAAATGAATTCTTAACCAGCAGCAGCCGCATTCTGGAGGATACGTGTACGTTGCTTTCGTTCTTAACTGAGGAAGTGAGAACACCACTACATCTCCTTGACTCACTTAAAGATTACGGCACACAGATGGCGGTCAAAATGGAGTCGAAACTACTCTGAGACTTTACCATAACTAGATTTTATTTCTAAATTACAACTTTTTTCAGAAAAAAAAAAAGTTTGAACCTCTGAGAATCCAAGACAAAGTATAAGGCCAACTAACACGAACAGGGAGAACACCAGCATCGTCCGTGGGTGAGATCGGTCATCTCCGGGAGGTGGAGGTCGTCGGGAAGTTTACTCTGCAGGGGTCATGAATCTCGCAGAATTTGCTCTTCAGGGGTGGGTGGGGAGGGGGGTTAGGGATCATAGGTCACGAGGTAGTTGATCCAACGCGTGCCAACCTTGCGGATAATTTGGGACTCAAAGAGGGAGAGAGTGCATACAATTTTACTCTCGGTGCTGAAGTGTGAAAAGGTGTGCTGTGAGTGCTGAGGAGGAGAAGGACGAGGATGAAGAAGAGGAAGAGGAGGACGAGGACGAGGACGAGGACGAGGACGAGGACGAGGACGAGGATGAAGAAGAAGAAGAAGAAGAGAGGAGGAGGAGGAGGAGGAGGAGGAGGAAGAAGGAGGAGAAGAAGGAGGAGGAGGAGGAGGAGGAGGAGGAGGAGGAGGAGGAGGAGGAGGAGGAGGAGGAGGATGAAGAAGAAGGAGAGAAGGAAGAAGAAAAAGGGAGGAAGGAGGAGGAGGGGGATGTGGTAGGTATTCGAGTGTCCGGGGTGTGTGGAAGGTTTACTTTGAGTAGTCGAGTATGAAGGGAGTGTATTATAAAGTGTTGGAGGTGTATTGTAAGCGATGGGGCGTGAAGGGGGTGTCTTTATAAGTGTAGGAGTGTACAGGAGGTGCATAATGAAGTGTTGGCGTGAGACAAGGCCTGGAGGGAGGGAGGGAGGGAGGGAGAGAGGACTCGTCTGCAGGACTCAAGAGGACCCCCCCCCCCTGGGTCGTCATGTGGCTTATCATAGTAATTCCTGCCGCCGCTCCCACTCCCCTCTCACCACACCCTCACCCAGAAATAAACAAAAACACAAACGCATCTTTCTCGAGCCAGTATGTGCGGCGGCGCCTTGAGAATCACACTTAGTTAAATTACGAGTCATGTCTTCAAAATGTTCCTTCATATGTGTATTGTTAGTTATTATTATTGTTGTTGTTGTGTGAGTGAGTGAGTGAGTGAGTGCCTTAGTAAGTAGAGGAGTCAGGTTTGGTATTCATAGAGCCATCTGACGCGGCCTAAAGACATTCCCACTGGACCGCCATGACTGTTTACGTCTCCTGCGACAAGAGACTACCACACTGTCTACTTAGCGACCTTGTGAATTAATATTAATATGTTGGAGCAGCATCAGTGGAGGGACCTTTTGTTCCTGCCTGAGACCACCGACGGAGGGAGGGAGGGAATATGCGGAGGACATGCCTCTTTACTCTCTCCTCCATCCCTCTTACTCCCCCTGATCTGTCGTGTGGGATAGGAGGAGATGGAGAGGGGAGGAGGATACGGGTGGGAAAGAGAGAGGAGGGGTTGGGGAAACAGAGGGATGGGGGGAAGGAAGAGGATTAGGGGGTTGGTGAGGGATATGAAAGAGGAAGGGGAGGGGGGAAGGAGGGGAAGGGGAAAAGGAGGAAGAAACGAAGAGAGGAAGAGGAGGAACCTACACCTCCTCCTCTTCCCATACTTGTAAAGCGTCAATCAGCCTCCAGCAGGACAAGTGCCGCCGCCCGTCGTCTCACAATGGTGGTGATGGATGTCGCCCCCACTGCCGGGTACAGCAACCATCTTAACCAAACATAATTCTTTATTGTTGTCAATGGGTGGTGCTTCTCTATCCCCCTCTCCCCCAACCTACACCCCCCCCCACCAATACCATTCCCTTGCTTCCCCCCAGTGCCCCCTCCACCGTCCCCCAACCAACCACTTCCACCCCCCATCCTCAACACCTTTGAACCTAAGTGATAAGGTTGACCCTCCCTCTTCCCCAGCACCTCGCCCTTGACCTCGAAGGCTTGCAGAAGGTGTGGTCTCTCATTCCCTACCCCCTCCCTCCCTCTCTCTTCATCAGGTCCCCTCCCCCCTCATCAACCAACCCACCCTTACCCTCCCCCACCCACTCCACCCATTCCTCCGCCACCCTCCTCCCCCGTGCATTATTCCCGGGTCTCCACAATCTGTAATTTCTCCATTGACCTTCTCCACACTCTGCCTCAAATTCGATCATCCGTCTTGATCAAGTCCCGAATCCTGCTGGTATTTACATGTTCCTCGTGGGGGAGTTTTCATCCGTGTGCATTGACGTGTGCTTGCAGCCATTTGCATACCGGCTATAAACAAGCACGGGACCCCACCTCGGTGCTGGCGTCTCCGGTGATGTTGATTCCAGTGTTTATCACAGCGGGGGAGTGGGGTGGGGTGGGGTTGGGTGGGGTAGGGGGAGGGGGGTTGGGTGGGGTAGAGGGAGTGGGAGTGGGAGTAGGGGTGATAGGAAAATTGCGAGTTGTAATTACCGTGGCCAGAGTCAGGATTCAAAGAGGTTCGTTCGTTAAATACTACCCCCCCCCCCTCAACCCCGCATGAATTGAATATATACAAGCATGGATTTATCTGCCTCACTTAAAAAAAAAAGTTTCTCATGGTTCATAAACTCCTACCCACCCCACCCCACCCTGCCTCACCCCACCCCACCCCGAATGTTGAATATATAAGACTGCCTCTAACCGGCTCACTTAGGGAGCGACAAAAAGAAGGATATTCAAGGCTCATATGTTCAAATTTCCTTGTGACAGGAGAGGTGTGAGGAGGCACCTTACTCATCTGCCCCATTTACTGAAGAAAAAAAATGATGACAGCAACACGACCATAAAGGAGAGAGAGCGTCCACACTAACTGAGGGGCTGTTATCATAAGTGTGAGTGCGTCCTTGAGTGTCTCCTTAACTCTCCCATAAGTGTGAGTGTCTCCTTAATCCTGGTTGTGATGGGAGTGAGGGAGAGGGTGAGAGAGTGGTGAGGGAGGTGGTGAAGGAACGGGATGAGAACATAAGAATGGAGGAAACTGCAGCGGGCCTATTGGCCCATACTGGGCAGTCCCGTTTACACCCAACCCCTATTGCTCAAATAAGCATCCAACCTATGTTTGAAGCTATTCAGCGTGTTCGAGTTAATAATGATATTTGGTAACTTGTTCCATTCATCCACTACTCTGTTTCCAAACCAGTGTTTACCTATTTCGCGCCTAAATCTAAATTTGTCTAATTTAAAACCATTGTTACCAGTTCGCTCCTGGTTAGATAGTTTGAGTACCTTTGTAATGTCCCCTTTGTTTAGCCCTGACTTCCATTTATACATCTCTATCATGTCGCCCCTCACTCTACGTCTCTCGAGGGAGTGCAAATTAAGATGCTTTAACCTGTCTCTGTACTCAAGGTTCCTAATGCCCGGGATTAGTCTTGTCATTCTCCTCGGAATTCGATTCTATATCCATTCTGTAATACGGTGACCAGAACTGAACTGCGTAATCCAAGTGACGTCTCACAAGAGCAAGATATAGTTTTAGGATGACCTCGCTAGTCTTGTAACTAACACTCCTTTGTATGAACCCAAGTACTTTATTAGCCTTGTTACGAAGGAAGGGGATGAAGGAGGCAATGCGGGAGGGAGTTAGGGAAGGAATGAAGGAGGGGCTGAGCGCTGGTAAGGATTGTCTCATGTGTGTGCCTGTGGATCCCTTCCTAACACAGCCTCGGCAGACGCTCTCAAGTTTGCACATTAATTAATCACAATCACGCTGGAACATGATGATGAAAGAGCCACTCCCTCCACCTACCCAATCACCCTCTCTCCCCACCCTCTCCCTCCACCTACCCAATCCCCTCCTCCCCACCTACCCAATCACCCCCTCTCCCCACCTACCCAACCCCCTCCCACCTCCACCAATCACCCCTCTCCCACTCCACCCAATCACCCCCTCTCCCACCCACCCAATCATCCTCCCCACCCACCCAACCCACCCCTCCCCCACCTACCTAATCACCCTCCCACTCCACCCAATCACCCCCACCCCCACTCATCCAATCACCCCTCCCCACTCCACTCCAATCACCCCTCCCACCTACCCAATCACCCTCCTTCACTCCCCAATCACCCCTCTCCCCACCTGCCCACCCCTCTCCCACCTACCCAATCACCCTCTCCCACCTACCCAATCACCCTCGCACCCTCTCCCACCTACCTAATCACCTCACCCCTCCCCACCAACCCAATCATCCCAGCACCATACACCCACCCCCACCTGCCATTCCCTCAAGCCACAGAGAAGAGACAGTCTATGGGGGTTTCATTTCCACACATAGAAATACACATTTTTTTTTTCATGTGGAAGATAATTTTAAACATCTAACTCAATAATGACGGAGCCCAAGGTAGCGTCAGTTCCTTCCCTCCTGTTGGGGGTGAATCTCCCAGTAACAGGAAATGTCTGAGTTGGTGTCGCGTCTCCGGTAACATAACAATAGCGTCTTCGTCAACACCAGCAAAGAACCTGTCAGCACCAGTATCTCCGTGAGCTGCCACCGTGACGTCATCAGCTTCCACCCTTACATAAACATGTTTTTACTCGTCGCTGTTTCATTTTTTTTGCCAGGCGAGAAACCCAAACTCCTGAGCCCACCTGTTAGCCGAAGTCTAGCACAGCCCCAGAGCCCCGTCTAACACAGCCCCAGAGCCCCGTCTAACACGACCCCAGAGCCCGTCTAACACGACCCCAGAGCCCCGTCTAACACGACCCCAGTGTTGTGGGCAATAAGGCTCTGACACGACCCTTGGTTATCCCACTCGACTGCTCTGAGTTAGAGAGGAGACCAGGTCACTCCATTCTTCTCATGCTCTTCCCCTCTCACCCCCCTCCTTCCTCACCACCCTCCCCTTTCTCCAATGATCGTGGGCAGACTGCATCTCCCCCCTCCCCCCCCTACCCCCATCCAGTACCTCCCCTCCCATTACCCCAGCCCAGTGGCCCTGAACTCGCTTGAACTCCCTTGTGGGCGGAAAGACCAAAAAGAACTGCGGATGTTACTAGCTGCTGCAAAACCTCCCTCGTTTAGCCCTGACCTGACTCGTGGGCGTTGACTAAGCGATCTGGAGTAGACGAGATAAATAAGGTGGCGTAGGACTGTTGACCTTAGTGACCTAACTTGAAGGGTCAAATTAATGCAACATGCAGTATAAGACGTCCGTGAATGCTGACCTGGTAACCTGAACTTTGGGAAGAACAAGGTTAGGAGTGGTCTAACGAGAGTCAACTGGACTCAACTGTGACATAGAAAACTCATTAGCGTTCATTTGAATTACCTGACCTTGGTATACCAGGTCAGGAGAGGTCAGACGTGATGGTTGGGAGGGGTGTGGACTGTAGGCGACTCAGAAGACCTAGCTGAAGGGAAAGAATTCACGCCATTTCCTGAGAGGATCGTCCGTCCCTTGTCCATGACCGCAACGCCGTCCACCCACATTCCCTCCTCCTCCCAAGACGCCCCCCCCCCTCTGTTTAAGAATGACTCCTATTTCCTCATTGTGTTGTTGAGAAGAGATTCCAATTTATAAGTACAAATTGACTCACTGTCCCCAATTCTCAGGACAATTCCCATTCCCGTGCAGACTAGTACCATCATTAGTCGTATACATAATATCATTCCTATTAACATCTAGTCTACCATTCCCATCCAGTCTACCATTCCCATTCCCACCCAGACCACACTGACGTCACCATGACTCACCTCAATTGGGCACAAAAAATATAATAAGACCGAAAAAAAAAGAGACGGTAAATTCAGGTGAGAAAAGACTGTAATTTGAGTACAGGTGAGGCGGAGGGAGGAGGATGGGATGGAAGGAAGGGATGAGAGGAGAGGAAGGGAAGAGAAGATGGAATGGGTTGAGGAGAGGGGAAGGAGGAGGAGGAGGGAGATAAATAGATGTAGAAATGTATGCAAGATTGTGTGTTAGTCTTCCCTCCTTCTCCTAACTCCCTCCTACCTGTACACCTTTACCTATCCTACATCATTTAACCCCTACATACTGCGCCACTCCAACCATCCTCCCCCTACACACCTCCAATACCTCTCCAACTATCACCCTACCCCGCACACCTGCACCGCCCCCCCCCCCTCAAACACCCGCCGATATGCACACCAGCAGCATGTTAATGAAGGCGATTTTATGGCGCAATGGGCTGAGTCTCCCACTCCATTTGTCTCCCCCTCTCTACCCTCCCCCCCTTCCCTTAAGACACAGCTCTTCCCTTGTCCCTTTAGTAGTTATAAAAAACTCTTCCCTTCCTCGTACTGCTACTGACGAGGAGGAGGGGCGGGGGAGATGACCAAGGAGGTCCTTCACGGAGGAGTAGGAGGGCCCTATAGATCGTGGTAGGAGGCCTGCCCAACAAAGGCACGGTCGTCCACCTCCTCTAGACGCGCACACAAAAACCAGCGGACACGTCTCAACAAATGGTACGGGAGCAGAGAGTGTCCACCCGATTGTCCAATCTGAGTGTCCACCTGAGTTGTCCCATTATCAAGGTCCACCTGAGCGCTGTCCACCTGAGTTGTCCACCTGAGTGTCCACCTGAGTTGTCCCATTACCAAGTGTCCACCTGAGTTGTCCACCTGAGTGTCCACCTGAGTTGTTGTCCCACATTATCAAGTGTCCACCTGAGTGTCCACCTGAGCTGTCCCATTACCAAGGTCCATCTGAGCTGTCCACCTGAGTGTCCACCTGAGTTGTCCCATTACCAAGTGTCCACTTGAGTTGTCCGTATTACCAAGTGTCCACCTGAGTGTCCAGCTGAGTGTCCACCTGAGTGTCCAGCTGGGAGTGTCCACCTGAGTTGTCCCATTACCACAGTCCAAATTTGATGGTCCATTACTATGTCCACCTGAGTGTCCAGCTGAGTGTCCACCTGAGCTATCCCATTACTAAGTGTCCACCTGGAGTGTCCAGCTGAGTGTCCACCTGAGTTGACCCATTACCAAATGTCCATATCTGAGTGTCCACCTGAGTTGTCCCATTACCAAGAGTCCATCTGAGTGTCCAGCTGAGTGTCCAGCTGAGTGTTCACCTGAGTTGTCCCATTACCAAGAGTCCATCTGAGTGTCCAGCTGAGTGTCCACCTGAGTTGTCCCATTACTAAGTGTCCACCTGAGTTGTCCCATTACCAAGTGTCCACCTGAGTTGTCCCATTACCAAGTGCCCACCTGAGTTGACCCATTACCAAGTACCCACCTGAGTTGACCCATTACCAAATGTCCACCTACATGGATGTCCCAACTCCTCTCCTGGTTGGACATCCTTCCGGTGCCGTGACGTCACCACATAAACAACAATAGTACTTTTGTTTTTGTTTACATACAGTGTTTACGGACAGTACTTTTGTCCATTGTTACGACCGTTGGTACACACACAGGCGGGTACAATGACCGCCGCATACAACAGACAAAGCTGCTTCACTTGAGTCATAACTAAACGAGGAAAATTACTGTAAGAGAGAGAGAGAGAGAGAGAGAGAGAGAGAGAGAGAGAGAGAGAGAGAGAGAGAGAGAGAGAGAGAGAGAGAGAGAGAGGTCACACAATGCAGACTCATACAAACAAGCATCTACATCAGCACACACACACACACACACACACCTCCTTGATGACCACAACACCATTTATTCAGTGATGATCTTTGAGCATGACGCAGGCCAATTACCCATGTGCTGACTATTGACACACACGTCTGAGCTTGTTCACTCCCTAGCAAACAGTGCTCCTTCACGCTCACCCAGTTTTTACTTTCTCCTTTGTGCCTCCTCCTCCGTTCCTCTCTCACTCTCACCTCTAACCTTCCCTCCTCTCTCACATCCTCCTTTCCACCTACATTCTTCTTACCCCCCCCAACCCCCCAAATCTTTCGCCTTCCCTTTCTCACCTCCCTCCTGGTAAACAATGTTGTGGCTATAGTAGGAGGAGGTCTCTTAGTATATACACTCTTCTTAACCTAACCTAACCTTGTGTAGGTCAGGGTGGGAGGCAACAGTGGTGGTGCGTGATCCTTGCAGCTGACCGAGGTTGAGGTGTGGCCCTTCCCTGGGTACACCTCGCCCGACCTCACACCCAGGGTCACGACAAGGTGATGCCCTGCTACGGGTATATTCTTCTGTGTATGTATGTATATGTGTGTGTGTGTGTGTGTGTGTGTGTGTGTGTGTGTGTGTGTGTGTGTGTTGTTCCTTATGCAGCAGTAAAGCAAAAGTAGCAAGACACGCAAGTTCCTTACAGGGGGGTAGGGGGGCGCATCATCTGACTTCACACATGGGGGTCACGACGAGATGATGCCCTGCTATAGGTGTTGCCTCTGGTGCCATGCGGATGCCCCTTCTACAGGATAAGACGCACTACCCAGGCACAGTTTCCACGCAGGAGGGTAGAGATGGAGGAGGGGGCGCCGCCAGAGGAAGAGAGAACATGCTGTAACAAAGTGGATGTTGTGTCTGGCTGCTGGACAAATGCCGGGACAAGACCAAGGACGAGTGGTAAGGAGGGGAGGAGAGAGACAGTGGTGAGGCAAGAGACAAAACACACAAAATACTCCACCAGATATTACCTTCGTGGTCTGGATCAATGACATTATATTAGCATTTTAAGTTTGTCGATTTCATTTCCTATGTTCGGTGAGCCTAGTGAAGCCATATTATTCAACAAACTGTATAATATTACTTGTTAATATAACCTTAAATAGTATGGTACAACATAAGGCACACTTATGGGGTAGTTACACATTATGTTTCTTGTTGGGATACACACAGTAAAAAAATTAATTGGTATGAATAGTCAAGATGAACACATACTCTTCATTCTCTGCCTGCCCCCCCCCCCATGCTTTGTGCCACTACCCCACGCCTTCTGCTACCTCCCTACGCTGTCTGCTACCTCCCCACGCCTTCTGCTACCTCCCTACGCCTTCTGCTACCTCCCACGCCTTCTGCTACCTCCCACACCTTCTGCTACCTCTCCGCCTTCTGCTACCTCCCCACACCTACCCCCGCCTTCTGCTACCTCTCCCGCCTTCTGCTACCTCCCCACCTTCTGCTACCTCCCCACGCTTTACTACCTCCCACACCTTCTGCTACCTCCCCACCTTCTGCTACCTCCCCCGCCTTCTGCCTCCCCCACACACCTTCTACTACCCCTCTCCCACGCCTTCACTACCTCCCACCTTCTACTACCCCCCTACGCCTTCTGCTACCTCCCCACGCCTTCTGCTACCTCCCACCTTCTACTACCTCCCCACGCCTTCTACTACCTCCCCACGCCTTCTGCTACCTCCCCACATGCTACCTCCCCACCTTCTGCTACCTCCCCACCTTCTACTACCTCTCCCACGCCTTCTGCCTACCTCCCCACACCTTCTGCTACCCCCTACACCTTCACTACACCTCCCCCTTCTGCTACCTCCCCAAGCCTTCTGCTACCACCTCACACCTCCTGCCCCCACCTCACACTTCCCCTCTCTCTTACACACACACAGAGTGAGAATCTTCCCACACTGTGTAGGTTTTTATTTACTGTGTTACTGACCCTAATACCCAGGGCTTAGTGATGCCAAGGGGGGCGGGGTGGGGGGGGAAGGGAGTGGATGGGAGGGGAGGAGAAAGGGGGAGGGAATAGGAGAGGGAAGAGGGGGGGGTAGGGGAGAGGATGAGGAAGAGGAGAGGATGGGAGGGGAGGATGCCTTAGGATGCTCCGCCAGCTATACCTAATGCTCCATCACCCCTCCGGCCCCCTCACCCTACCCTACCCCTCACGACCCCCCTCACCCTACCCCACCCCTCACGACCCCCCGATAGGTACGTTTACCACTACTACCTACCACCGTCTCGCTACCAAGTGGTGAACGACTACGCTATCGGGGTAAATACGACCATGCGAGCACACGGAATGAAGGAAGGAAGAAGTGACAAGAGAGGAAGGAAGGGAGGAGTGACAGGAGAGGAAGGAAGGAAGGAAGGAAGGAGTGACAGGAGAGGACGGAAGGAAGGAGTGACAGGAGAGGAAGGAAGGAAGGAGTGACAGGAGAGGAAGGAAGGAAGGAAGGAAGGAAGGAAGGAAGGAAGGAAGGAAGGAAGGAAGGAAGGAAAGGATTACCGAGGGTTCACGCAGGTCCGGGTTTTACCTTATAGAGTTTGGTCTCACTTGTGGTTAGGTTAGGTTAGGCAAGGGTAATATTGATGTGTGTGTGTGTGTGTGTGTGTGTGTGTGTGTGTGTGTGTGTGTGAATGAAAAACACAGACACAGCTCGCCTCGGGTTACAAGGAATGCCGGGTGAACACGTCGGTTAAGTGGTCATCAGGATGCATGCCGACCCCTGCAACAATACCGCAAGCACCGCCCCTTGGTCTGCATCCTCACACACCACATTACCCGCCGCTACCATCAACACTATCGGAGGGGCGTGAGGGACAATGCTCAACCCACCCCCCTTTCTCCCTCTCTCTCACTTTCCTTCCTTCCTTCCTTCCTTCCTCCTCTTCTTCCTTGATATGTCCCTCCTTCCGCTTGACATCTTTATCCTCCCTCTACCTCGACCACTTCTCTAGTTCTCCTTCTCCCCTTCCTCTTCAACTCTCCTCTCCCTTCCCCATTCTTCTCTTCCATTTCCTCTTCCTTCCATACCCCTCTCTAACTTCCCCCTCCTTCTCTCCAGACCATTTCCTCCCCTCCACCTCTCCTAGTTATGCATGAGTCACCCCCGCTGTCTGTCACACGAGCAAAAAGTAAACGGACTGCCATTGCCTGTACAATACTCTTTTATTAATTATACATATTTTTACTCCTGTTGTTATATTATTATTATTATTATTATTATTATTATTATTATTATTATTATTATTATTATTATTATTATTATTATTATTGCTGCTATTTTTATTATAGTATTGTTATTATTATTTCCTTTTTACTCCGCTTATTGTGTAGAAAGGAGAGAGAGACTCCCCGTATTAAATATAATCCACCAGGTAAGGTAATTACAGAGCCATAACGTGACTTAACGACACTCAGGTAGAGGCTGGGACTCAAGACACACATTCTCAAGAGGCTCGTGGGGGTAACAACCATAACAGACTCACTAAATCCACGACACATGTAAGGGCATCCAATATGGTGTCCAAAATGGTGTGTCCAAAATGCACAAGAGACTCACAAGATTCCTCCAGTTCTCAGCTAGGGTAAAGGGATAAACTTTTGGATTAGGAATGGATGAGGAGGAGTGTTTAGTTGGGTCCAGTTTGTTTATTATTTCGACGCCATTTTGGTTGTCTTTTTTTTTACGATGTAGCAGCGGTGTGTGTGTGTGTGTGTGTGTGTGTGTGTGTGTGTGTGTGTGTGTGTGTGAGTGTGTGTGTGTGTGTGAGTGTGTGTGTGTGTGTGTGTGTGTGTGTGTGTGTGGTGTGTGTGTGTGTGTGTGTGTGCTTGGTGGTGTGTGGGTGTGTGTGTGTGTGTGTGTGTGTGTGTGTGTGTGTGTGTGTGTGTGTGTGTGTGTGTGTGTGTGTGTGTGTGTGTGTGTGTGTGTGTGTGTGTGTGTGTGTGTGTGTGTGTGTGTGTGTGTGTGTGTGTGTGTGTGTGTGTGTGTGTGGCCAGGTACCCTCAGCCTCAGGACAAACTCCACACTCACCTCACCCGCGGCATCTCTTGTACCCCTTATATAGCAGTCAGGGACCGGCTGCCTACCCTTAATTACCCTTGCACACACCACTCTTCTCCTGGCCCTCCCTAATGCCCCTAGGATAGTCCCTTGGTCCTCCCTGCTACCCCTAACACTGCCCCTGACTCTCCCTGCCGCCCCTAACACAGCCCCTGACTTTCCCTACCACCAACAACACATCCCTTGGCCCCCCCCTGACGCCCGACACAATCACGAAGCCCTCACTACCGCCCCTGGCCTTACCTGAAGCAAGCATCACTACCCCCACAAGGTCAGGGTCAGGTCAGTGTGAAGGTGAGGGATTTCACACTTGAATCCCCCAGTGAAACAAGAGAGCCGTAATGTCCTCACAACACTCCCGACTCACCATATTGACACTCGTCTTGGTGAGGAGCCGAGGTTGACTGAACACCTGGTGAGGTTACGTTAGGTTAATGACTGAACACCTGGTGAGGTTACGTTAGGCTAATGACTGAACACCTGGTGAGGTTACGTTAGGTTAATGACTGAACACCTGGTGAGGTTACGTTAGGCTAATGACTGAACACCTGGTGAGGTTACGTTAGGTTAATGACTGAACACCTGGTGAGGTTACGTTAGGCTAATGACTGAACACCTGGTGAGGTTACGTTAGGTTAAGCACAGCAGGATTCATGTGGACAAATGGTAATATGATATCAATGAAAACACAGGAGCCAGAGATGGATCTTTACCCCTGAAGTCCTGCCACGAAGGACTACATCACAGGACTCGAGTGTCTGGGATAAACCACCAGGGGGCGTCATCAAGGACCCATAAACATTGACTATATTTAAGGGCGTCGAGGAGGACTTTTACTCATGGGGGAACGACGGTGTGTTATCCTGCGCTGTATCCTAGACTGACTATATCCTAGACCGACTGTATTCTAGACCAACTGTATCCTAGACCAACTGTATCCTAGACCAACTGTATCCTAGACCAACTGTATCCTAGACTGACTGTATCCTAGACTGACTGTATCCTAGACTGACTATATCCTAGACCGACTGTATTCTAGACCAACTGTATCCTAGACCAACTGTATCCTAGACCAACTGTATCCTAGACTGACTGTATCCTAGACTGAATGTATCCTAGACTGACTGTATCCTAGACCGACTGTATCCTAGACCAAGTGTATCCTAGACCGACTGTATCCTAGACTGAATGTATCCTAGACTGACTGTATCCTAGAATGACTGCATCCTAGACTGACTGTACCCTAGACCGACTGTATCCTAGACCGACTGTATCCTCGACTGACTGTACCCTCACAACTGACTGTACCGTAGACTAACTGTACCCTAAATAATCTGTACTCTACACTGTTTGTACTGTACAATAACTGTACTGGCCTGCTCGTAAACTTGGCTAATCTACGAATCACTAACCAAAAAGGCTGATAAAACGCTTACCCAATCAGCCTCATCGTGGCCTCTTGCTGTCCGGCCTGCCACCAATCACAGTTAAACACAGGTAAACAGGTCACAGGTAAACGCATGTAAACAGGTCCCAGGTAAAACAGGTCCCAGGTAAAACAGGTCCCAGGTAAACAGGTCACAGGTAAACGCATGTAAACATGGGTAAACAGCTGCTGGTGGCGTCACGGCCCACGGTATTCTCCATGCTTATATAAGAACTTTTACAGCCAGATAAATCCATATGTTGGTTTCTATCAAGGACTGGTGCTGCTTGGCCCCCTGGGCTGGTAGGAGGCGGATTAGGGTGTGGGAAGGGTAGGGAAGGGTAGGAGGGTGGGGATTAGGGTGGGGAAGGGTGGGGAAGGGTAGGGAAGGGTAGGGGAGGGTGGAGAATGGTGGGGATAGAGATGGGGAATGGTGGGGAAGGGTAGGAGGGTGGAGAATGGTGGGGGTAGAGATGGGGAAGGGTGGGGAAGGGAGCTGTAGTAGGGAGGTGTTTCAGGGAGGGATGGGTGTGCAGGGTGAGGGAGGGAGGGAGGGAGGCATGGCTGCTGGTCACTATCTCTTCATCCACCACTACCTGTGTCTCCTGAAGGCGGTGTACCAATCGACCGACTAATGAGGTACCTGGCTCAGTGTCGTCCCTCCCTCAACACCTGAGTTACGCGGCGGTCAGGGATGAATGTTCCATCATCATATAATTAAGGTTATGTGTTTACCTACCTTTAAGTTTTTCTATTAATGAACGACACAGAACAGATGACCAAAGATAGTGGGAGGTAACCAAGATTTTCTAACCTTATACCTAACCTACACACGTCATTTACTGGGTGTACCATCATCCACACTCATTTATTCTTTCTTCCTTCCTTCTCTCCCTTACTCCCTCCACCGCCATCAATACCAACTCCCCCTCTCCAAACACTTACCAAATGCTATACCATCTCTGGGAAATACAAAATTATCCCCCCACACACACCACTCCATCGCTAACATAAGTATTTCTGCCAGGGCAAATTCACACGCCGCGTCACGATCTTCAAACACTGTGTCATCTTCCATCACCATATCTCCTGCCGGTGGTACCTGCAGGATAACCCCGCCCCTCAGACATCAACACCGATGAGAAAAAGAGCTAACAGTAGTGACGGGAACTCCCTCCAGGCTGTCAGCTAGTGTAGAGCCGCCGTGCAAAAAGTGGTGTCGAGCCTCAAGCGATGGTGCCTCCGCCTGGGGCACCCTGGGGATAAACTGGGGCGTTGGTGCTGTGGTGAGTGGGTGTGAGACGCAGGTGCTACGTGCTGATGCTGTGGAGAGAGAGAGAGAAAGCCCTTGATGTACTGTGATGATGCTGTGAGGGGTGACAGACACTAGACTCGGCGTACCAGATGAAACAACAAATGACGCAAACGAACTTTTTGTTTTTGCGTCCACTTGACTCACCATTACATAGACGAGTGTTCCAGGCGAGTGAAAATAAAGAGCAAGAAAAAAAAAACCCAAGACGACTCTTAACAGTTCATGAGTCTGTGAACCCGAAGCACCGAGCTTTCTTTCCCAAGTCGAAACACCTCTCTTGATATGAACCAGTTTGTGGGTCGAGGAGGAGAGGTGAAAATTATTGTTGATAATCCATAGTTCCTGACCACATCAAGATAAAGTCAACGAAGCTTGGAATTGAGGAGATGATGATGATGATGATAAAGCAAGGAGGGGAAGGGAGGAAAAGGGAGGGTGGGGAAGAGGTGAGGGAGGGAGGGTCAGAAAAAGTGGCGGTGGTGGTGGGGCAGGAGGTCGCTGGAAGGAGCAGGAGTACAGGTAAGCTCCGGGCAAGGTGTTACTCAGCTACCGTGGGTCACTTTTAAAAAGGTAACACTCACCTACGAATAGTGTGTGTGTGTGTGTGTGTGTGTGTGTGTGTGTGTGTGTGTGTGTGTGTGTGCGTGTGTAAATCACCACGAAACACACACATCTAACACAAACAGAAAACAAGACAGTGACGAGTCTTAATGGCGTTCTCCAATCCCATAAAAGACCTCAACGCTGATCACTTCATCAATACAGCTCATTATCAAAGTAGATCATTATCAGTATCAATGTCCATCCTTATTACGGCTGGTCAATATCAAAAGTGATCGCTATCAAGGCTGATCAATTATCCAACCCCCTCATCAGCGATATTGATCAGAGGCAATTGAGATAGTATCAAGACCTCTACCATGACCGTATACAGAGGCTTAATCTACAGTTCAGTTACCTGTTGTCTATAGATGGGAGGAGCTCTAGAGAATGTAGGGAGCGCTAGAAGCTCTAATGAGTGCGAGGGGCGTGAAGTTCTAGAATAGTATAGAGCTCTGCAATGCTCTAGTAGACGTGTTAGAGCCCCAAGAGACGTGTGAAGAACTAGCGAAGGTGTGCTGTAGCTGTGAAACGTGAGGAGCTCTAGCGAATGTATAGAGCTCTGTTGAGCTCTATGAGTGGTGAATAGCCATGTGAAGCGCTTGTGTCGCTCTAACAGACCCGTAGAGTCCCTATGAAGCGTCATGTCATCCTAGCGAACCAACAGAGAGAGAGAGAGAGAGAGAGAGAGAGAGAGATGACGCCACACCCCTATAGGGCACTGCGTCGTAAAGTTAATTAGCGCCAAATTCCCCCAAGTTTAGATCTGATCAACGGTCTTGATTACGGTGAGGGAAAAAATGGAATTTGCAGAGCCACTCGAATCGCGTCTCCCGATCTGTGAGAACCTGGAGGAAGACCTGTGTGTGTGTGTGTGTGTGTGTGTGTGTGTGTGTGTAATAATAATAATAATAATAATAATAATAATAATAATAATAAACGGTTTATTAATAGAGTTGCAGCCGGTGGCTGAAAATATACAGACTTACATTTGATTTAGACATAAAGATATAATATGAACTGAATACATTTACAGGGCTGTACAGTACATAAATCAGGAGTTGTTTATTATTTTAACAATAGATGGGATGGTGCTGTTCTTATATCTATCGGTGCGGGCTCTTATGGGCTGTATTTTATTGTAGTGGCGGACTGCGTGTGTGTGTTTGTGTGTTATTGTTGTTGTATGATAATAAGAGAAATTGTTACCTTTGAAAAACTACAGGTAAAGATTAGCAAATACCTCTCAAAATACAGGTACAGGTATAGTACAGGTACAGGTAAAAGTTTGGGTTATATATGTGACAATTTCGTTCTGACAACAGTGCAGGTACAGGTCCAGGAATTTCTTCGCTGGGAGAAACAAAGAGACCTTGTAAACCTGTTCCGTATTCGTAATAAAAGTCTAAATAATTTTTCTTCTCAAGACCAAAAGTATTAAGTTCTGATTTGACTTTTCCTGTTTAAGTCTCAGGTTGACGGTCCCTCACAGGTGATGTATATGTCAACACTCATAATGGTGGTGCTTGATCTGACCCCGGCGGGCGGTGGATGCTGCCCTGTGAACACAACGAGCACAGGTGAGGACACAAACCACATTCCCTCCCTGGGCTGCAGGTGACGTCCTCCAGTCACGACGGATACACACGGACACGTCAACTAGTACTTCTACGACGCCTCGACTCCACCAAGACTGCCTGGCGTCAAGTTATACGACGCCACACATCACAACAGTCGTCCATGGCATTAACACAACATCTGGCTTCGTGCTAACATCTCCTGTACTCTGTTAATCCCCTCAATAGGCCTTGGGGTATGATGAGACAAGGGGTGTAGAGGGGGAGGGGGAGGAGGGGGAGGGGGTGAGGAGGGGAGGGGGAGAGGAGGGGGAGGCTGGAGAGGAGGGGGAGTGGGGCTGTGATGGGTCCGTCGAGGCCACAAACACACTGGTGGGAGGTCACGCCGCCGTGTGTTTTGGTGGGGTCATCACAGGTCCTGTAGCTCGTGGGTCCCACAGGCAGGTACATCCCGGTACTCTGGAGTATGATTTGTGTCGGGTCAGACCCACGCGATTCTTGGACGACCGAACTTTCAGAGTCTTCCTGGAATTCACACCGACACCTTCTCTCGGTCTTACAACAGTGAATTTCAATCATGGTTAAATTACAACTGGAGATAATACTCGGTCGCCCTCCACACAATTATATACTTTGAAGTTTAAATAAATATTTATAAAGAGTCTATGAGTGACCGAGTGACCCATTTCTGGTTACTCTTGACGATGCTGAGCCAAGTGTAATATCTGAAGGGGTCAAACTCAGTGCCTGGCGGAGGGAGACACATCCTGGCCAATACCTGACTTACCTACACGATCAGTTAATTAACAGGTGTGGTGGGTCGCCTCCTCCTCATCCTCCTCCCTCACGAAACAATTCCCTGCACTGCCTCCCTCCACCCTCTCTCACCCCCCACTTCATCTCACAAGCACCAGCACCACAACCCGGACACCATCATCACTATCTGGACAGTATCACCATCACCTGGACCTCATTATTATCACCACCACCTGGACATCATCACCACCACCATTACACCATACCCACCACCTGGAAACCATTACCACGCCACAAGCACCACCACCATTGTAACAAAGAGTGTGGTTGTCACGGTCAAGGTTAACAGTAAGAGAAGGGTAGAGGCGCATTACCACATCTGTTTGGGTGCTGATTGGCTGGTGGACGGTCAGGGAGGTGATGAGTGGCAGAAGATGGTGACGGTGGTAATGGTGGCGATAGTGGTAGTGTCTTAAGTAATGATTGTGGCTTTGTAAGTAGAGACAGTGGGTTTGTAAGTAGTGACGGTGCCTCTTTGTAAGTAGGGACAGCAGGGACAGTGGCTTTGTAAATAGAGACGGTGGCTTCCTAGAGACGGTGGCTTCATAAGTAAGAGATTGTGGCTGCGTAAGTAGATTCGTCTCAAAGTGGTGCAGACAGAATGAAGATGGTGGAGGCTGGGGGAGGATCAATGCACCATAATAACCACAAAGAGGATAGGTGTGGACCCGAGGATCCCTCCTGAGCCAGCCAAGGTGACCCAGTCCCAGCACCAGCAGGCGTTGTGTCTGTGTGTGTGTATGTGTGTGGTGTGTGTGTGTGTGTACCGCCGGGGCCACCACTACCACCTCCCCCTACATACTGCTCCTCGCTCTTACCCACCAAGGACCTCTCTTCTGTGCCCAATCGAGAATTCTGAGGACCCTTAAAAAATTGTTGGGGCGCTGCTTGCTGGGTCCCGCCCTGGACTTGTCTGTCTCTCAGTGCCCCGTGAAGAACACAGTTGGAGGAGGAGGACGCCTTAAGAGATGTGGGAAACAAATGAAGAATTGTCTTGAAATTAAAAGGAAAAATTGAGGTGTCTTGAAAAAAATTGAACTATGAAGACTGGTAGAATCATAGACAGCTATATATAAGACTTTAAGGCATTATAAAATTGTGAAGGTTGTGAGTCCTGAATAAACAATGATGATTGAATAGTAGTGGAAAAAAAGTTGAGGAATCCTGAGAAAACAAGTGTTGTGTTGGTATAGTTGTGGAGGACTCAACACCCCAGCATAAAAGAGGTCTGGGGCGTGTGATCTCGCTTCCACGGTCGTGTTTTGGTTCTTTGTCAGCGTGAGGTTTGGACGAGCACTCGATGTGTGTTCGAGTAAGAGGAGCACTTGTGTTCCTCTCCGCCTCGAGTCTTTGTTATGTATGATGTCACTCTACACCTCTACTGTATACTCGACGATGTAACTCTGGCGGGAGTTTCCAGTTATGTTCCTGCTGAAGAACGTGTGTGTAAACAATGATGTATGTTTCAATTACATGCCAAGGTAGATAGTTCTTGTGTTTCCTGGTGGAGGAATTACTGATGCCGTTATCGTGCAGCATGTGTTCGTGCCTTTAACAGGTTATTGATGGTTGGTTCACTTAGTCTACAAGAGGCAGTGTGTCGAGTCATATCTCCCACAGGCAGCTTCTGTCTCCTTCAGGTAGTATCCATTATGTCTTCCACAGGTAGTTGAGGGTGTACTTATGTATTCCACAGGTAGTTATTCCTCATTACCTCTGTCCCGGGGGAGCGGCAGGTGCCCGGGGACACACGACCATGACTCAGGCAGAGAGTACCATCAATCCTCGCCATTATCCTGGCATGTCTGGACAAGAGACTTGCGTCCTCTCGTGTCTGAGTAGTGCGATTCACGGGGCCGCGTGATGCCGTCACCTCCGGGTGAAGGAGTGGCCTCCAAGACGCTGCTGGGGCGGTAAACTGCTGAACCTGCTAAGCCTGGAGGTAAGCGGGATCGTCGAGGTTTGCTGGGGTGACCAGAGATGCAGCAGCAGCAGCATCAAGGTCAGTGGTACTGTTGGCTGACTCCAGCTTTCCTTCCTTATCATTAAGGAGAAATTTCATCTACGGTACAACAGGGCCATGATGCCCTAAGCTGACGGATTATGGGCCACAGGCAGCCATTACACGCTTGATTACACAAAGAAGGACGTCGTAATGCCATGATTCCACCTGTGGGTTGATGAGCGCAGGTGAGCTAGGCAGCCCCGGCCCATCCAGTTCCCTCGGGCACCGTGGGACGTTCCGGCCCCCGACACGCACGCTCATCCCCGCCCTCGCTACCTGCTCCTGCTTCTGCCCACGCTTCTGCTGCTCCATCTTCATCTCCTTCCTACTGAACCGCTCCTCTTGCTCCATCATCACCTGCTAATGAACCACAACTGATGGAGGAGACTGATACACCTGCTGCTGCCTCTCTACCGCTGATGCTGCTACTGTTGCCTGATCCCAACCACTGATAAATACCTGGATGCTGTATTTTTGTGTTGAGGCACCACACACACACACACACACACACACACACACACACACCTGACTCCTGTCCTTCACCACCTTTGTCATCTGCGGTTTTGGGACGATGTTGTTTACTAAGACGACCATGTGTGGGAGGAGAGGAGTAGGTGAGGGTGGGTTAGAGTGAGGGTGGGCGAGGGTGAGAGTGGGCGAGGGTGAGAGTGGACTGGAGTGAAGGTGGGCTGGAGTGGCAATGTAAGTGAGGTAAATATATGAGTGGAGAGGACTGGGTTAGTGTTTGGTGATGTGTGGAAGAAGAAGAAGATGAAGAAGAAGGGGAAGAAGAAGAAGAAGAAGAAGAAGAAGAAGAAGAAGAAGAAGAAGAAGAAGAAGAAGAAGAAGAAGAAGAAGAAGAAGAAGGGGGAAGGAGGGTGTTAATAAAAATAGTGTAGAAAGCAAAGAGGAAGATATAAGAACATGAAATTATACCCACAACCACCACAAATATCCTCTCACAACCCACACAACAACTCACAAGCTTCACAACCATTACAAAGTTACACACACACACCTCCATCACAACATAAAAATCACAACTAACTCTTAAATTTCCACCCTCTCCCCCCCCATCAATTATTTCCTAGAGTTATTTCCCATCACACGCAAGGCCTCGACAGCAGAGAGGAAGGTGTGTACTAGGTGCAGTGAGTGTGTGTGTGTACTGGGTGTGACCAGTGTGTGTGTGTGCTGGGTGCAGTAGTGTGTCAATGTACTGGATGCAGTGGTATTGTGTGTACTGGTGCAGTAGTGTGTGTGTGTGTGTGCACTGGGTGCAGTGGTGTGTGTGTACTGGGTGCGGTAGTGTGTGTGTGCTGGGTGCAGTGGTGTGTGTGTGTACTGGGTGCGGTAGTGTGTGTGTACTGGGTGCGGTAGTGTGTGTACTGGATGTGGTAGTGTGAGTACTGGATGTGGTAGAGTCTTACTGCACTCTACGGTACCACAACACCAGGTATGGCTGACGGTGTGTAAATAATAATACAAATAAATATTAATGTGAAAATATAAAACGCCGATGAAGATAATAATAATAACAATAAAATAACAATAACAATGATAAACCAAACAATAACAACAACAACAATACAACTGTAAACACATATTCAACACAAATACAAACAAACTTCACATTACAGGTGTGTGTGTGTGTGTGTGTGTGTGTGTGTGTGTGTGTTTGACCAGTGGAGGGAGTGAATGTGACCTTGGTGCGCGACCTTGGGTATGTCTCTCAATAGCAGTGGTATTCGGCGTCAAGACAGTGCTATACCAGAGGATGATCACATGAAGATTAGACCCCCCCCCCCTATTTTAGTTCACCTAAAGAATAATAATTAACCTAAGACAAACCTAACTTAACCTAATCTAACTTAACCTTACCTAGTCTAACCCATTCTCCTAACCTAATCTAATCCATCTTAACTTGCATCATCATCACCACTACCACCATCTACCACTGTCCCCCCTGGGTGTGGCTTACTCGAATGACCCCTCCACTCCTCCTCCAACCTCCCCCTCCACTCAACTGTCCCTCCTCCCTAACTACTAATAATCCCTCGATGTCAGTGGTGCCATCAGTGCCACACACAGCGGTTAATGGAACACAGCGGTTAATGGCACGAGGCTCCACATAAGCACTCCGCATGTATAGGATAATTGATACCAAATGGCGAGGTTAATTTTATGTTCCTGCCTCGTGTGTAATCCCGGTGAGGGGGCAGGAGAGAGGAGGGAGGTTGTGAAGGAGGAGGGCAGGAGAGGAGGAGGTTGTGAAAGGAGGGGGCTGAGAGGAGTAGTGCAGGAGGAGGGCAGGAGGGAGGTAGTGAAGGAGGGAGGGCAGGAGGGGGAGGAGGAGGTTGTGAAGGAGGAGGGAGGCAGGAGATGGAGAGTAGTGAGGAGGAGGAGGGAGGGACACACACAGCCATTTCATCACCGGTAGGGACGTTCAAAACTGGAGAATTAGATTGGCAAGAGGCTAAACCAATAAGAACGACCCTCAGAAGTCGTCCAAGACCCTGGCAATGATCCGGGATGCAAATGAGAGTCGTCCTGGATGCAAATGTGCTTCTCTTGTATATTCCTTTAACACATTTCACGCCAGAGTTTCCCAATCTCCATAATGTGTACTTAACCCCTTGAGTACAATGTTAACCCTTTGAGTACAGCAAATTAGCCCAGTGAGCGAGATATTTTAACCCCTTGAGTACAATGTTAAACCTTTGAGTACAGCGAATTAGCCCAGTGAGTGAGATATTTTAACCCCTTAAGTACGATAAGTTATTTCCCGTAAATACATTGATTTAATCCTATGAATACGATGACTTAACCCCTTTGAATACCGCCTTGCATACCCTGGCTTGACACACACACACACACACACACACACACACACTCTCGCGACCATCACCGACCTCATCTGCAAATTTGGTAGAAACTTACCATCTACGACACCGGCCCTACTGCTACCTGAGATCTGTCCGAGAATTGCTGTTCGACACCACAACCGCATCAGCCATACGTGCACGAACTGATCGCTATAAGAACAGCCCAGTCCCAACCATTGCCCCAAGGCTATCAATAACATGTAACCAAACCAATTAATTCACTCCCCAGTAACACTGCTCTACACCCTGTCACTATGTTGGAAATGAACTTTATTTTGAAGGCTGATCCCCATCTAAGTTACTATATATTATTTGTGTCACTTATGTCACTTGTATATTATTCATATTCATATTATTCCCACAAATATGTAACTGTATATTTTCAGCCTTCTGGCTGCCAAGCTCTTCAATAAACCGTTAATTGTGTATTATTATTATTATTATTATTATTACACACACACACACACACACACACACACACATTGATAAAACAAATAATAAAATAAAAAGAATTAATACAATATGTATAAATCTGAAGGAATAAAACAAATAAATATAAAATGATATAATTGAAAAGCCTAAGTAAAATAAAAACAAATACAACTAATTAACACAAAACACAACAACAACAACAACAATATTAATAATAAAAAAAAACCGCCATTAAGTAAATATTTAGCATTGAAAATAAACAAAGCTCTTCCGCATCCTCACTATATAAGAACAAAGTAAAGCCAGGACGAGTAATTTCATCAGCATAACGAGCTCGGACGATGACGACAGGTTATGATGCCTAGTGTTTTATTGTGGCGTTTATTGTGGCAGGAGTTTCATCTCTCTCTCTCTCTCTCTCTCTCTCTCTCTCTCTCTCTCTCTCTCTCTCTCTCTCTCTCTCTCCGCCACTTCCACCTGTTCACAATATTGCATCAGACATAATTAGAGCATGATACCTACCTTATCTCTCTTAATTATCCACCTGTCTTGCCTTACCTAACCTAAACATATTATACCTATACCTTCTACCAACCGCAATCACGGGTCAATTACACAGGTATGGCGGTGAGAAGTGTATGGTGGTGGGGGGGGTGAGAGAAAGTGGAGCTTCTTACATGTGGCGAGTCACTGTTGTGTCCATCCATCATGGGGGGGGGGGCTTCAGGGAGTAGTAGGTGTTTATAGCTACAGGAAGTGACAATAGAAGGGGAGATTGTTGTAGTAGTAGTAGTGGAACGAGAACGACAAGATAAGGGAATACGGGGAGAGAATTCAGAACATTGATCAAGGCAGCTTCACCCCTCTAGCGTTCACGACCTCTGGTGGGATGGGACCAAGTGCAAGATGTTTCTACGCCAGACTCGCGGAGGTGATCTCCGAACAGAAGCAGCAGCCCAGAAGTTATGTTACAGCCTGGATGAGATGTCGACTGTCCTTCTCTCTCTTAAGGTCGGCTTTGCTCTGCCTCAGGGGAACGAGAGCATTGGCTCCAAAGCCAACAACAGTTGCAGATATTGACTATGAGGCAACAGTCACTGAATGCCGCATAGATCTGCGGCTCAACTAACTCAACACAGCTAGGATAGCTACTTATGTATTAGGATATTTAATTCTAAGGTAATAAAATGGCGGCGAAGGTGTGGCTATTGGGGGAGGCTGGAGGCCACGTAGTTGTAGTGGTAGTAGCAGAAACAGAGAGGATCTTTTTTACAGACCGGAACAGAAACATTCCGACAATTATCAGTAGCAAGAAACAGCAGGATACTCCCAGAAACAGCAAAAACACAACAGCACCAGTAACAGCAGCAGCCAGTAGGAGGAGGAAGAGGATGAGAGAGAAGGACCTGAGGGAGGGGTGGTAGGCGTGGGACGTCGAGGACCACCTGCTGGTCGGGGGAACCTCATCGTGATGCAGTCAACACCCGCACCACCACGCTGACAAATGAATCATGACAGCTAAATTAAGTGAAGTTTTCTCTCAGGGAAAACCTCCAGGTCCGCGGGTTGCCGACACACCCACCTCGGATCACTATCAAAGCGTCGACGGTAATCAGATACACCACTCAGACCATCCCCACACACAACACCGCCATCATGTCCGACGCTGGCTACTACAACAAAGGCCAAGCAGGCGAGTAAGGCAATAAAACACAACTGTATACGTCCATTAAGAGGCTAAGTATTACCGGAGCCATCTGTTACCTCACGTCTGCTCATAAGCTGTTGAACCCCCGCCCGCCAGTTGTGTACACGCCCATCCTCGGCTCCCTCTACGGCAACCAGTGAATATGTCGACACCACGCTGGTATTTCCCTCCATCAACACCCCCAAGATGGCTTACCCCTGTTGCCAGCCACGGACACGGACGGTGAGTGCCCTGACGCCCGGGACCACCGAGGGCGACGGGCGCCTTATACAGGTAAGGACACGCTCAACACGCCTCCCGGCAGGTGAGGAAAAGCTCGTAACGCTCACAGATTACCATCAACCTCACCCAGCTGAACCTAAGCACCGAGGCAAGAAGGAAGACTGAGGCAGAGAGGAAAACTGAGGCTGGGAGGAAGACTGAGGCTGGGAGGAAGACTGGGACAAGGAGGAAGACTGAGGCAGGGAGGAAGACTGAGGCAGGGAGGAAGACTATGAGGGGAGATGCCAACCAACACCCGGAAAGAATTGGTACGACGACCCATCAACGCCTCTACAGTGACCCTCTACAGTGACCCCGAATCAGACGTGTGGGAATCTTATGAGAGGAACCACAGACACCCAGTGAACACAACACAGCGGAGGGAAGTGTTGATGGCGTGACGAAGGAAGTCTGCAGAGAGAAGTATAGACGAATAATAAGTAAAACACTGAGACAAGACAAACGAAGACACAAAAGCGCGCAACAACAACCCCAAAAATAATAACTATACACTACTGCGCAGAAAATAATCACAGACTGCGCACTGAGAGCCACCAGAGTGCGCCTGGAATGCAGAGGAATGGTGATTAATGCAGCAGAGGTGCCTTCAGTGATCACGACAGCACAAGCACTTGTTTGCCTCTCCGTCAGTAGCACACCCACGAATGCTACTTATAACGCAACACCTAAACCTAAAACACAAATACATAACAAACTAAAAAATAAATAAACCACAAATAAACCGCGAATTAAACCTCCCACGATAAAAATATTGAAAAGTGAGAAGTTCCAACGACTGATCAGGCCACCCAAACGAACACCAGTATTACCATGTTCTTGTCAGTGAGTGTCGCATCATTTAACCAACAAGGTGTAAGGTATTTTCCCCAGCCAGGTTA
>NW_024716703.1:4446669-4454169 GCF_018991925.1 Homarus americanus | reverse complement strand
GCGATACACGGGGCTGAAACACATCTGCCGGCGGTGTGGACAAGTGTGTGAGTATACCTTGTAATGCATTATGTGGAGGGGGGGGGAGGGTGAGGGGGAGAAGGAGTGAGGGGATGGGTGGTAAGGAGGTGTTGGGTAAGGAGAGGGAGGAGAGAGATGAAGAGCGAGGTGAGGAGGGGGAATGGTAAGAGGAAAGGGAGGCAAGGGAAATTAAGGGTGAGGAGAGGGAAGGGAGGTAAGGGAGAGAGGGAAGAGGAGAAGGTAAAGGAGAATAGAAGAAAGGGGGAAGGAAGGGAAGTGGAAAAAAGGAAAAAAAGTGAGACAAGTGAGGATGAGGAAAGAGGAGGCAGAGAAGGGGGGAGTAAAGGGGAAGGAATGATAATAAACCAAGGTAAAGGGAAATTAGGGTGATAAAAAAGTGGATGGAATAAATGAAGGGAAATGAGGCGTGAAAAAAGGGAAGGCGGGAGGGAGGGAGGGAGGGAGGGAGGGAGGGCGAAAAGAGGTAGCGCCCAGCCCTCTTCACGGTTTGCACCCTGACCTCAATCACGGCCTCCTGAAGAACGACCAAGTCCTCCTCCCTCACACCTTTCCTCCCTTACTCTCTCCATCCCTCCCTCCCTCTCTCTCTTCCTCCCTCCCTCCATCCCTCCCTCTCACCCTCCCTCCCTCCCTCCCTCTCTCCAGATTCTGCAACGGATCACTTGTTCATTTTCCCTCATTAACTCCGGCTGAGAGATCACGACCGAGCTCCCTGGAGAGTCTCAGTGGCATAATTTCTGAGACATCTTAGTTGGAATTTCTATGTGACGTAGTTATTAAGATGAGCTCTGATAGCCTTTACTTAGAGGGGTAAATAATCCTGAGAATCCTTTGAGAATTTGGGGGTCTCTCTCTCTCTCTCTCTCCACTTCCTCATATGCCTGGGCTGCCACTGACCACACCCTACCACTTCGCATCATCTCCTGTGGCGGAGGTACCACGGGCCGGGGAGAGGAAGAGGAAAGCAGGAGGGAGGGAGAGGAATGAGGGAAGGGGGGGACGTGAGCACCTCCGCCACAAAGGCCTGGGAGTCTGATACCTACTCCAGTGATAGGTTTGGGCTGCATCAAACCCAACTTGGGATAACCCGACCCTATCCCTGCGCCTCCTCCTCACGCCTGCGAGTCCCTTTCTCTCCTCTCATGGCCTCCACACTCCCGCCATCCTCCTCCCATGGCCTCACACTCCTGGCCATCCTCCTCCTGTGGCCTCCAGTACACTCCCACATCCTCCCTCCCATGGTCTCCACACACCCCACATCCTCCTCCCATGGTCTCCACACTCCCACATCCTCCCATGGCTCCGAAGACCCCACATCCTCCTCCCAGCGGCCTCCACTCCCACATCCTCCCTCCCATGGCCTCCTGGCTAATCTCTACAGCCATCCCTCCATGGTCTCCACACCCCACATCCCTCCTGCTGGCCTCCACACACCCCACATCCTCCTCCCTGGCCTCCACACTCCCATCCTCCCATGGCCTCCCACACTCCCACATCCTCCCTCCCATGGCCTTCCACAGACTCCCACATCCTCCCATGGCCTCCACACTCCCACATCCTCCTCCCATGGCCTCCACACTCCCACACATCCTCCTCCCTATGGCTCTCCACACTCCCACATCCTCCTCCCATGGCCTTCACACTCCCACATCCTCCCCTCCCCATGGCTCTACACTCCCACACACATCCTCCTCCCATGGCCTACACTCCCATCCTCCCTCCCATGGTCTCCACACTCCCACATCCTCCTCCCATGGTCTCCACACTCCCACATCCTCCTCCCATGGTCTCCACACTCCCACATCCTCCTCCCATGGTCCCTAATATACTCACCTCTCGTAGATCAACACACACACACACACCTGGTCCATAACACGTACCTTTAAAGAGAAGAAAAGTCACCTGTTAGAATAGTTACCCAATTACTGAGTGAATGAAAACAAACAAAAAATATAGACAGACAGGCAGACAGACAGGCAGACAGACAGACAGACAGGCAGACAGACAGACAGACAGACAGACAGACAGCAGGAAACCCAACTCTCTACGGTCTAAGGGGCATAAAATCCTATAATACCTATCCAAGGAGAAGCATCACATAGGATTAGGTATGTAAGTAGTAGGGACACACATACATACATACATACATACATACATACATACATACATACATACATACACGATGATTTGAAGGAAGTTTGGACAAGTTTTTCTATGTCTTTTTTGTACATGACATAAAGGTGTGTAGTTACGGCGGAAGATGAGCTCACGGTGGTAAATGCAAGTCCTTCACGAGTGGAGAGAATACCGAGCTGTGAAATGCGTAGTTCTTATAGATAACATACACGGCTGAGAGAGAGAGAGAGAGAGAGAGAGAGATAAAAACAATATTACTGTATACTGTGTGTGTGTGTGTGTGTACAAGGGAGTTCTTTATATGCACACTCACGCCCCCGGGACCTTACCTGCCCACCACAAGTATCCGTGACAGGTGATTCACAGTACACCTGACCGTCTCATCATCCCTGGCCGTGTCTACCTGTCCACAACCTATCTCTTGACTAACCTCGGGCATCTCACCCAGGAAGACGCCACAGCGATCTTAGGATAACTTTAGGGGGATGAGGAGAGGATTGTGAGCCAGCGTATTCAGCTTAATTATCCGCCTTTTCTAACCTGACTGATGGGGTGTTTTTCCACAGTATATTGATATTCTTCTCAGACATACGGGCATTCTGCATGGTATGTAGATGGGCATTACGATACTAAAGTGTTTAAGGAAGGCAGTCATGCATCAAGGCAAGCACACAGGAACGTATAACCAGGCATGCATACAAGCACAGAGGCAGACAAACGCAGAGACAGGCATACAAGGTCATGATCACAATCGTTGAGGCCGCCAGCGTTCCCACTCGTCCATGGAGGGAAACGTAAACAAGTTTTTGGCGAACAGTTTGCCGGACAACTTGTGTCGAGTCACGGCTTCCGGGAGACCTCCGCCACGGCCGTAGTTTTTCACCAGTACTTCAGTTTACTTCACCTACGACGACTATAACCACTACCTCTCGTTACCAGGTGTTGAGGGAGGGAGAGGGAGAGTCAGGCAGGCAGTCAGTCCCTCTAAACCACCACAGGTAATCATCACCGTTTCTTCCAGCGCCACAATCTAATTCCAACATGACTACTGCTGCTTATACACAACATAAAGGCATTAACCTCAAGCCACGGGCATAATTTTTTGTTTTTACTTCTTATAGTTTCTTATCACCTCACGACCGCTGCTTCTAATAATATCTGGTTATGACCCGATGACCAAGGGCAGGGGGGCTCTCTCTCTCTCTCTCAATTTACTTAGGTCAACCCAAGGGCCCTTATAAGAGCTCCGCGGGTCAACAGATCAAGGCCATGAGCCAACACCTTTAGACACAATACAATTATCGCCAATATTATAAAAAAACTATCATGTTTCGTCATGTTCGGGACACTCCAGTCAATATCCTACCAACTGAGGTATATTATTACATTTACTAACCTGCTGATGGATGTCTTTCACGTGTGAGGGGTGTTTATACCTTTGTGTTGCCTTAGTCTCTCTCTCTCTCTCTCTCTCTCTCTCTCTCTCTCTCTTGTGTTACAGCATCTCAGTTCATCTCCATCAAGGCCAATGCTCCTTACACTCTCCCCCACAGCGAGCTTATACAAGAGCGAGTCATATAGTTAAGGGAAACGCCAGACGATGCTCTTTGCCCGGGTTGGCGTTAGTCGTTCATGGTGAAGTGTACACGAGCCAATAATATTCCCCCACACACCTACCTACAACCTCCCTACTACGACCTACAACCTCCCTACCACCACCTACAACCTCCCTACTACCACCTACAACCTCCCTACCACCACCACAAACCCCTACCACCACCCACAACCCCTACTACCACCTACAACCTCCCTACTACTGCCTACAACCTCCCTACCACCACCTACAACCTCCCTACCACCACCTACAAACCTCCCTACCACCACCTACAACCTCCCACCACCCATACAACCTCCCTACTACCACCCACAACCCTACCACCACCTACAACCTCCCCTACTCACCACCTACAACCTCCTACTACCACCTCCAGCAACCTCTACTACCACCCAAACCCCTACCACCTACAACCTCCCCTACCACACCACCTACAACCTCCCTACTACCACCTACAACCTCCCTACCACCTCACCTACAACTCCTTACCACCACTCCACAACCTCCCTACTACCACCTACAACCTCCCCTACTACTACCTACAACCCTCCCTACTACCACCTACAACCTCCCCTACCACCACCTACAACCTCCCACACCACCCCACAAACCTCCCTGTACCACCACTTACAACCTCCCCATCACCACCTACAACCTCCCTGCATTTACTCACCCATAATCTCCTACTACCACACCTCCTACCACCACCTACAACCACCCTACTACCACCTCAACCTCCCACCACCTACAAACTCCCCTAACTTCACCACCCACAACCTCCTACCACCACCTAAGAACCTCCCATCACCACCTACAAACCTCCCCTACTACCACCTAAGAACCTCATCACCACCCACAACCCTACTACCACACCTACAACCCTCCCACCACCACCTAACCCCACCACCTGCTAACCCTCCTACCACCACCCAAGAACCTCCCCATACCACCTACAACCTCCCCCACCACCCACCTACAACCTCCTGGCCTCACCACCCTACAACCTCCCTTGCAGACCACCACTCTACAACCTCTACCACCACCTACAACCTCCCTACTACCACCTACAACCTCCCTACCACCACCTACAACCTCCTGTACCACACCACCTACAACCTCCCTACCACCACCTACAACCTCCCTACCACCACCTACAACCTCCCTACCACCACCTACAACCTCCCTACCACCACCTACAACCTCCCTACCACCACCTACAACCTCCCTACCACCACCACCTACAACACAACAACTCTCGGTGATCGGATAATCGATGACGTCATAATCACCAACAACAACAATAACAATACAATCCCATCACCTTTGTTATTGTTATTCACAGCGTCAGGAACAGTCAAGGTTATACACGATTATTGTCTGTTAACGGCGGCGACCACGACCGAGTGTAACACAAACAGACAAAAACTGGGAGAAGAATTTTTAGCAAGATAGACAAACACAAACACACACACAAACAAACACACACACACAAACAAACACACACACACACAAAACAAGCAGACTTAAATCATCGTTTACTGGAAGGAGTGACCCTGACCGTGTATGTGTGTGTGTGTGTTTAAGAATCCGGGTTCTGGCAGGTGAGGTATAGCTCCTAAAAGTACCACCTCCCTCCCCCCGCCAAAAAAAAATGGTGACGTCATGCTCTCCGTATTGTGATGACGTCATTATTTGTCCTGTCTCTACCGCCTCCCGCGTCGTGACAGTGATGACGTCATGACCTTCCTGCTGGCCCTGACGTGGGTATAAAGCCAGAGACAAGAACACTGTGTCATAAACTACCACACTACCGTAACAACCACCTTATAGACCATTAAAACAACTCCCCCCCCCTCCTTTTCATTCCACCTCTTGTTAAGCAAATGGTCAATCTACCTCAACCTGCAACAACCACAACTACCACCATCATAATCACCTCTGACACACACACACACACCTTGCCATAATTACCACCATCACTAGCACCACAAACACCACCACAATAAACCCTGAGCCAATTTGCAACACCTGTAACCACCGTCTCCCCACTAACAACTCTTACCTCTTCTTCAATCACCTGCAACTTCTTCCTTAACGACCCTCGCCTTTTACTACCCTTAACTACACATGCATTTCAACAAGACTCACCACAAGAAAGCTAACTTAAACGCACCTGCAATTAAACTGACTCGCTAATCACTGCAATAAAGTCAAACAGCTGAAATACAACACAGGTAATGCCTATGCACTTGCAACACAACTAACTCCACACGTAGCTACTGTGCATCAGAGTTAACTACGTGTAACCTGCAACAAAACGAACGACTAAGCACTTGAAACAACGCTCTAACAGCTGCATACAACTGACACGGCTGCACTGTCAGGTACCATGATAATTGTCAACACTTATTTTTCTTATTATTTATCGTCTCTGATTTTTGTTATTTTGTGGTTCGTGACCCGACTCTCTCTCTCTCTCTCTCTCTCTCTCTCTCTCTCTCTCTCTCTTGGCGTTCGTGCACCTGCAACATACCAACACGTCGTCCTTTCTGACCTGGCTGTGTTTGTTGCATGGTTGTGGCACGCGTGTACAATATGTTGCAGATGTAGTACACCACGTTACGTTGCATAATCATTACAGCGAGTGTTTGTTGCATGTATGTGGTGCCTTGCTTGTTGAATGAACGCCGCGTGTCTGCTATACGTATATGATGAAACCTAACACTCGTTACGTGTAGATGTTATAAGGTTCGGGCATCCGGATTAAGGCCACTGCAATCCCCCCCCCACTCTCATACATGACGAATGAGAAACCCCATATCTTTGTTTTGCTCAAGAAGATGTCAGCTGTACCTTCTGTGATGTAACTTGATCCTCTTTACACACAGAGACAGACGGACACTTTCTTCCCCCTTCTCCGTTAATGGACGTGTGTTTGAGAGGGCCTGTGGTCTCCTCTAGGCAGCTCGCGGCCCTTAAATAATGACGCTGTTCCAGTCCTCACAACGCCACGCTCCTTCTCAGCCTTGAAAGGTAACTACGAGCGAGGAGGAGGAGGAGGAAGAAGAGGGGGGAAGGAGGGAGGAGGGAGGAGGAGGGGGCCAGACTTTGTTGTCGAGTACCGAGTCTGTTACGAGGTGGTACTTGGTGTTCGGTGTTACTATCCACCTACAGGTACTACTGGGGCCAGGAGGTCAGCTGGTGGAGGGAAGAGATGAGTATGGAGTAATACCAGGAGAGTCGAGGGTGTTCAAGGAACAGGAGGAAAGAGGGAGAGGAGGAGGAGAAGGAAGGGACAGCAGCCCACATCATCTCTCCCTCCCTCATGTGTCCCGTTGCAAGTTAATCGTCACCGTGAAAAAGAGTTGTACACACCTGGTCCGCCGCCGTCACACACCCCCTCAGATCACTCATTACTACCTGGTCTCCTTAACTGTCTCCCGCTGTCACCTTGTACGAGTGACGCTTCCCCAGCCAGGTGTGTTCCTAGCCAGGTGTGTTTCCTAGCCAGGTGTGTTTCCTCGTCAGGTGTGCCCCCCCCAGGGATATGTTCTACAGCAGGGGTGTTCTCAACCAGGTGTGTGTGTATATATGACTACCACACGTGTCACATCTCATCCCTCATCCTCCACACACACACACACACACACACACACACACACACACACACACACACACACACACACACACACCTCATCCACCTTCAT
>NW_024716703.1:4416669-4441669 GCF_018991925.1 Homarus americanus | reverse complement strand
CGGTATGTAAGAGTGTCTATCCTTACACGCGATGGTGGCCTCGTGATCACGCCCCCGTCAGGAGTGTGGAGGTCTTGGCTTGGTGATCCCTCTCTCACATTCAGTGGTGTAGAGGGAGTTTCTCTCTCTCTCTCATTCACTAAACCATTGTCTCTTTTTTATTGGTCGTCACTCCGCCTTGACAACCACGACGATGCCCATTCACTCGTTTCAATCCCTGTTAACACCCAAGCTTTATTAGCACTTCACCACGTCCTCATGAGCGGTAATCACCTGGTCGTTTATGTAAGCTCATAACTAGTCTCGTGTACCTATTGCTACGTCGACACCCACTTAACACTCACACCGCCAGTAGCCACCACACGCTATCACCAGAATACCTCGCCACCTACACCACACTCCATCACTAAGTGTCTTCCATACCAAAGATAGTGAACGTGCTCAAGTCATCATTCTGGTCATCATCATCATCATCCGTCTGTATAAATCCACTGCTGGGTGAAGGCCGCCTCGCATTCTTCTAAGGGGTCACCAGTCCATGAAACACCCGAGTACTATCAGGTACTTGCTGATGTACTTCAATGTGTTTGATCAGCTCGCCGTGCATGGATGAGTCAGCCCGATCCCATGAAGCTATAGCCTCCTCATGGCACCCCCACGGCCTTCATGACATCGACAGACTCTGGGAACTTGTGAATTGCTTCTCTGACGGGGGCTGGGAACATCAGCCAAGGTCCTCCTCAGGGGTAGATAAGGGGATGGGTATTTAGTGTCTTTTCAAGGGGGCTGTGAGGAACATTTTTCTGGAGCGTGGGGGGACTAGAGAGGAGAGAAGCCTACTGAGCGAGGAGGTGGATGAGGAAGGTTGAGGGAGAGGAACGTACCAACTTTCTCTGAAATTTCTGCAATTTCATCACTACCCGTACAGTGATGGCCTAATTATTAGTGCACGAAGGCGGTGGATCCTCCCTTCCACACCTCCCCAGCCCCCTGCTTCCTACATCCCAACGCCCACTCCCCCACCCTATCTAAGCTCCACGACCCCCCCACACCTGACAAGCAAACACTGGTATATAAAGGCTGGGGAATATCGATGTTATTAATCACGTACACCCATTGTCTAGAGGGCCCAAGGCAGTAGGAGGCAGGAGATCAAGGAATAACTCAAAGGAAGAAGAAAGAATCTGATAATAACTAACCATGAATAGAGAGAGGAACTTAAAGAGAAATTCAATGGTAAGAAGAAAACGAGAAAAAAATGAGAGAGAGAGAGAGAGGGGGAGGGGAGGGGGTCGCAGGTCATGCCCCTCGAGTAAACAATTACGTCATAGGAGAAAGCAAAATTATTTCAGGATAGTTGAGGTGAAAGTGAAGTGAGAGGGGGGGAGGGATGAATGGAGTGAAAGGAATGAATGGGGAGTGAGGGGATGAATAAGTAAAGGGATGGATGGGGGAGGTGAGAGGGAGGAATGGGGTGAGGAATGAGTGGAGTGTGAGAGAGAGAGTCTTAAGTTTCATTTTCAATCTTCAGTACATTACCAATTCCCCTTGCACCTCGCACGTCCATAACTTTTAATGTACCCAGAGACCTTAATACGAGTACCCTACGGCAGGATGATCAGCCTCTGAGAGTGAGTCAGGTCCTGCTGGCGTTGACCTCCCCCTTCAGGAGTGACCGACTAGCCCTACCTACCTCAGCGGCTCCTCCCACACGCCGCCACCCACACGCCTCCACCCACACGCCGCCATCCACGTGCCCACGGCTATGACACATCTTAGACCAAACACACTCCAGACAGAACGTTCTCACCCACGTTCCCATGACTGAACGCCCTCATCCATGCGCCCACGGCTTTACACACCCTAACCCATGCGCCCCACCGCCTGCGTGATGCCAACCCACAACAATTAAGGAAGTTATGAAGTCAACAACAATTATAACAAAACAAATTACATCGAGAATATATTAAAGAGGCCAACAATTATGATTAGGTTAAGGAAGATGTGGTTAGGTTATGTTTGGTAAAGGCATGTTAAGGTAAGGTTGAATTAGGGCAAGTTAAGTTATGTTAGGTTCGTTTAACAGACATAACACGACACAAATAACAACACAACAAAACACAAACACAACAGAACACAAACAAACACAACAGAACACATCACCACAAACACAACAGAACACATCACCACAAACACAACAGAACACATCACCACAAACACAACAGAACACAAACAAACACAACACAACATAACAAACACCAACACAACACAACAGACAACACAAGACAACACAACAGACACAACACAACACAACACAACACACGACATGACAACAAAACAAGCTTTAAAAAAATCGACTCTTTAAACGACAAACCACGGCATTACTCAGCAGGGCATCATGGCGGTGGCGGCTACTGAGAGGCCGCCACAACACCCACCTCTCTGCCGGCAAAATACACTTTATGATAGGTTGGCGGCCGGTTCTATGACCTCACCCCGTCCGGCAACCCCGTCCATCTCTCAGCCAATCAGACAGATGCCTGCCAGCGACCCGTCTCACTGATTACCTGGTGAATCACACAGGTAAACACAGCCTTTTTTTTTACCTCCCCTCCCCATACATAACGTTCTGACACACACACACACACACACACACACACACACACACACACACACACACACACACACACACACAGTTACCAATTTTCGTAGATATTTAACAAAAACAGAGATGCTTAAAGTAAATTATATAAACAAGCAATTAAACCTAACCTAACCTCTCCCATCCTTCCCCCTCACCTCCCTCATCCTTCCCCCTCACCTCCTCCATCCTTCTCCCTCACCTCCTCAAGACAAACACATTAGCCGCCCACAGAAACTCTCCCTCCATCCTTAACACTGAGGCGCAGGTCCGCCCACACCACGCCCACGTTGGACACGATTCTCTTAACCTGTTCTCTCCTCCTCCATCCTCTCCCTCTTATCTACCTCGTTGGTTGGAGGAGAGAGAGAGAGAGAGAGAGAGAGAGAGAGGAGAAAAAACAAAGACCGAGACAGAAAAATTAGAAAAATACGGATATGGAGAGAGAAAGAAAGAGAAAGAGAGAGCGCGCAAAAAAGGGAGAAAGTAGAATGGGAGAAAGTGAAAAGGACAAAGAGAGTAAAAAGCACGAGAGAGATGATAATAATCAGAGGAGAAAGCAAGATAGAAGGGGAGGTATATAATAATGCAATAAAGGAACGGTGAAGAGCAAAACAAGGATGAAGAAAGGTAAACATAAACGTGGAAGATAATAATAATACCTTGGAGGTTTAAGAAGAGAGAGAGAGAGAGAGAGAGAGAGAGAGAGAGAGAGAGAGAGAGTTTTATCGAAATGCCTAAAACTTCACCTATGTCGCCTGCTCTCTCTCTCTCTCTCTCTCTCTCTCTCTCTCTCTCTCTCAACTACACACACGCACTGCATTACATCATGAAGTTAGGTTTGGCTAAATTAATCCAAATTCAATCAGGTCAGGTCATATTAGGTTAATGTAGGTAACGTTGAGCCAATTCAACCAGGTCAGGCCACAGTTGTTTAGATGGTATTCTGTCCAACAAGCGTCACCCTTACTATCACAGGTCGATTACTCAAACAGCCCAATTTACTTTGAGTCACGCCCCACCTGCCACCCTCATCAACCCGTCAACCTGCGGCCTTTTAAATCTTTTTTATCTCCTTAAGTGCCAGCAACCACGCCCACCCAAACCACGTGTGTGTGCGTGTGTGTGTCAACCACCTGTATGGCAACCCGACCTTGCCTCACATAGGTAATGGCAGGTAATAACAAGCACACCCCCCATCCCCCATACACACAGGTGAGACACCCCCCTCCCGATAACGCTAGGGCAGGTAATGACGTTAATTAACCCCAATGTTTACCTTTGACAAGCGTTGAGGTGCACCAATAAGCGATTACCTGTACTTGTTATACATTAAATAACACCAAGATTAACGAAGACCCAGTGTATGGACATTGACGTTGTGTGATGTAATTGAGTCATTTGTGTTATGTAATCACTAAACACCACACACTGACATTACGAGCACCAATTACACACATTACAAACACTGGCATTACACATAACAACAAAACAAACCACTTAAAAAAACCTGTATCATGGTTAGGTTAGGTTATGGTAGCGCTGGGTTGGGTTAGGTTATGTTAGGTTAGGTTAGGTTATGGTAGCGCTGGGTTGCTTAATAATCAACTGTAATAATGTGGGGTGTCTAATATTCACGTGATCCTCTTTTAACCTACAGAGAGAAACTATGAGAATGGCGGCAGATTTCACTATATTACACAGCGTAATTATGTCTTTCGAACAGAGAAAACAAGTACACACACACACACACACACACACACACACACACAGTCAACAGAAAGCCAAGCAGATGTACTATTCATGGCACATCTCCGTAACCCTGGATGTGGCACCTCCCCTCTCGAGTGGACGAGGAAGAAGACTAGACACGAGTTGGGGGGTAGAGGGGAGGTAGAGAGAGGGAGGGAAGGAGGAAAGTAAGGGGGGGAGGGGGGGGGCATCAGGTACCCTCAGTCAGGCAAAAGTGAAAACCAGACGGGAAGCGAGACTCACTTTTTACCTTATTGGGAGAGAGAAAGCAACACACACACACACACATACACATACACACACACACACGAGAGCAGCATGATTCATACACAGACGTCTGGGTATGTATGTATGTATGTATGTATGTATGTATGTATGTATGTATGAAAAAGCGCAAAACATTTGATTCAAGAAATAATTTACCATTTTATAAACGCACATACACACGCAAACACACATACACAACTACCCACACCTACACAGTGAGATAACTAGCACCAGGCCACTTTCGCTCGTAGAGGGAGAGTCTCAGGTAGGCATCGCCACCAGAATGACTGATGAGCCGCCGCCCCAGTGTTAGTGCGCCACCAGAAAGTGAAAACCAGACCTACCACTACCTACCAGCATCCACCATCTACCACCATCAGTATCCCCGACCACCTACCACCAGTATCCAGCACCTACCACCATCTACCACCACCAGTATCCCCGACCACCTACCACTAGTATCTACCACCAATATGAACACACAGCTCCCACCACACACTATGCCTACCCAACAAGCACACACTGGATCAGCCTTTAATCCGTCCATCATTATACACCTACATTAACTCTCTCCACTGTACACCTGGGAAAAAAAACAACAGGTAAGTAATAATAACCATATAGGTGTAAACAATTAACAGGTAAGTAACAATAACTATGAAAAGATGTAAACAATAGCCACAAACAGGTGTAAACAATGACTACAGACAGACGTAAACAATTAAGAAACAGTCAAAGGTTTACAATAATTCCCCAGGTGTTTCAAGAGCTAGACAGGATCCACTTATACAGACACAGGTTTAGGATAATTACGTACACACACACATACACACACCTCACTCTGGCCTCCACCTGCAGTGTTCGAACCCCTCCCTACCACTTTCTCTCTGTAGTGATGCTGCACGTTTCTCCTTCCTTCCTTCCTTCTTTCCTTCCTTCCTTCCTTCCTTCGCTTCCTTACGAGACACAGAGGAACAAACCCCAAGTGATATCTGACGGAATGTTAGCGGTATGTAAACTGGGCACCGTCTGCATACCTAGGAGGAAGAGGAGGAGGAAGAGGAGGAGGAAGAGGGGGAGGAAGAGGGGGAGGAGGAGGAGGAAAAGGTGATCATTGTGAGGAAGGAAAGGAGGAGGTAGGGGACGGTAACCTAACCTAACCTAACCCAACCCAACCTAACCAAACCATGTATTGTTCAGTTGGGTATTTTTGGCTGTTCACCTGTAATAATTTTCCCCTGGTTCTCATCTCGCCCCACGAACCTGTCCACCCACAGGTGGTTGAGAGAGAAATGTTTAGTAGAGGTCTCATTTTACCACCTGGGAATATCAATCTGCCACGAAGGGAGGAAGGAGGGAGATAGAGGGGAGGGAGGGAGGGAAGGAGGAGGGAGAGAGGAGGGAGGGAGGGAGGGAGAGAGGAGGAAGGGAGGGGAAGGAGGAGGGGGAGGGAGGAGGGAAGGAGGGAGGGAGGGAAGGAGGAGGAGGGAGGGAGAGGAGGGTGGGGAAGACGGCTCTTTGTTGTCTCAGGTGTGTGATGAACTGCTGTGTAACGTCACCTAGGGTTGGTGCCTCACATTAGGACTTCTATCACCTGACCTGATTTTTCAAAATATCTAGGTAGGTAGGGTAGGCATACAAGACCCCAGCTCCCTTCCTGTATGTCCTTCGGTGTCCCTCCTCCCCCTTCTCTAGCCCAGCATTAGTATTGACATGTGTACCGTCAGTCTATAACAAGCAGGCGGGATAAGCTTACGACAACTTCAGCAGGTGGGAGAAAGTGACCGCTGATGAGGAGGGGCGGCGGGGGAAGGGGGAGGGAGCGGGGAGGGGCGGGGAAGGGAGAGGGAGGTATAGAGAGGGTGGGGAGAGGAGAGGCGGGAGGTGAATGAATGAAAGTTGTGGTGCGTCGTCGTGGATTATAACGCGTGACTATTATACCTGAGACGCAGTAATGGTCTGGTCTCTCTCTACTGGAGGAGGCGAAGGAGGAGGAGGAGGAGGAGGAGGAACTCGTGACGGGTAAAGAAGGCGAAAACAATAATAAGAATGTACTAGACAGCTTCTCCTCCTCCTCCTCCTCCTCCTCTTTCGTCGAATCCCAAATCAGTTCCTCCTGCGGCTGCGTCACATGGGCTCAAAAACACGCCACTGAGGGTCACACATGAGCAGATGTTCCTTCGTCAGCGTAGCCAATGAAGGAAAGAGTCTCCTCCTCCTGCCTAAGACACAGACTCGAGAGGACAATAAAAGACTCGAGGACCCACGAAATGAGTTCTTCCATCTACTGGGTCCGTCACCGTCGTAGGAGAAGCACATGGTGTAATCTGAAGAAAGAGACACGGGGAACACCACGACCTACTGAGTGCCCCAGAGTACTGACGGCGGCTCACGTGTCGTCCTAGCTGGTCTGGACTGCATCCCCGGCCGGAGGAACACACACACACACAGCCTATACTTACAGACAATAATCATGGTTCTAACTACCCCTTTCCATACCCGTCATTAAGTACTGATGATAACACCCCTGGCAGTAATTAATTAAGGAAAACTTTCACCTTTATGAAGAAAGTTTCGAGAAATTATCACCCCGCATATTTTCACCTCCAGCCCAAACGTTTACAAAACACAGTATGGAGGTATGACTAACCAAGAGCTCTCGTTTCTATTTAAAGCAAGTTTTCTCCTTTCAAAAAATTAACCCCCCTGTGTAGTGTTGTCTGCACCGCACCTTCACAGAACACCGACATACGAACGCGCCATCATTATTACCAACTTTTTCCCCGCCGCCACGGATGAAAAAAAAAAAATCCCGCAGAACGAGGAAAATGAGGCATGGGGTGACGCGACGTGAGGGGGAGGGGGTGAGGGAGAGTTTAGGGGAGGGGGGAAGGTATGACTCTCTCCTGGTGGTGTGGTAGAGGGAGAAAGCGAGGCATGGAGGGGCACCACTACCCACCACCTTCACTGGGCACGCCACCTGCATACTGATTAACTTCCGCATCCCCACAGGAAGTGCCCCGCGTCTCCCTCACACCTGTGGCATCTAAACGTAACTGATTCATACAGGTGCAGAGAGTGTGTGTGTGTGTGTGTGTGTGTGTGTGTGTGTACGTAGCTATAGCGTTGTGTAGTGATCTTGAACAGCAACACGCTCATCCTGGGAAACAAAGAACTGGAAAGCTCTTTATTTTAACATAGGAGAAATGGTGTTTACCAGCGCCCTTACACACGTCCTCGTCTAGCCTAGATTAAAAATACCCACGTGTGCAGCTGGCAGGTAAAAAAAAAGGGAGTAACTTCCTTCAACCTTTAATTAAACCTTTATTAAGAAATTGTCAACTAACTATTGTGTTTCCGAGACCAAATCCATTGTAGATTTTTCAATAATTTTCACCAGAATCGTTACGGTAACATCAAGGTCAACGAGTCTCGGATAACACCTGAATATCGCTCAATAATAATGTTAACGGTAATGAGTGGTGAAGGGAAGGGGGTGGTGAAGGGAAGGGGGTGGGAAGGGAAGGGGGTGGGAGAGAGGTGGAGATGAAAAATAAAGTTGTATACATTATGAAAAATCACACCTGAACAAACAGCAGAGTTTCAGTGCTTCACGGGGCAGTAATTCAAGTGGTTCACGAGAGCTTCACTTCGAGTGCTTTGAAACAGTTACGAGATGAAGCCGACTGGTTCAAGTGTTCACATCTAAAAGGTTCAAATAACTCACAAAAACAGACCCCATTTTATGACATTTCTTCAGTTGTTCATCTCAATGTCTACCATGATGGGATATTAAATCTTCCATAGACGCAAAGACACTTCACACCCGACACAAGATAACAGACACGACAAAGACACAAGACAACAGACACGACAAAGACACAAGACAACAGACACGACAAAGACACAAGACAACAGACACGACAAAGACACAAGACAACAGACACGACAAAGACACAAGACAACAGACGACAGACAGAAGAAGACACATGGACAACAGACACGACACAAGACACAAGACAAAGACACGACAAAGACACGACAAAACGACAAAGACACACAGACAACAGACACACGACAAAGACACATGACAAAGACAACAGACACGACAAAGACACAAGACAACAGACACATGACACAACAGACACAAAGACACAAAGACAACACAAACGACAAAAGACACCTAGAGATACACGAGACAAAGACACAGACAACAGACACATGACAACAGACACGACAAAGACACATGACAACAAGACACGACAAAGACACAAGACAACAGACACGACAAAAGACACAAGACAACAGACACGACAAAGACACAAGACAACAAACACGACAAAGACAGACAAGACAACAGACACGACAAAGACAAGACAACACTGACAAAGACACAAGACACAGACACAAAGACACAAGACAACAAACACGACAAAGACACAGACAACAGACACGACAAAGACACAAGACAACAGACACGACACGACAAGCACAACAACAAACAACAGACAACAGAACACGACACAAGACACAAGACAACAGACACGACAAAGACACAAGATAACAAACACGACAAAGACAAAAGATAACAGACACGACAAAGACACAAGACAACAAACACGACAAAGACACAAGACAACAGACGACAAAGACACAAAGACAACAAGACACGACAAAGACACAAGACAACAGACACGATAAAGACACAAGACAACAGACACGACAAAGACACAAGACAACAAATACGACAAAGACACAAGATAACAGACACGACAAAGACACAAGACAACAAGACACAGAAGACACAAGACAACAAACACGACAAAGACACAAGACAACAGACACGACAAAGACACAAGACAACAGACACGACAAAGACACAAGACAACAGACACGACAAAGACACAAGACAACAAACGACAAAACACAAGACAACAGACACGACAAAGACACAAGATAACAAAACGACAAAGACAAAAAGATAATAGATACGACAAAGACACAAGACAACAGACACGACAAAGACACAAGATAACAGACACGACAAAGACACAGACAACAGACACGACAAAGACACAAGACAACAAACACGACAAAGACACAAGATAACAAACACGACAAAGACAAAAGATAAAGACACGACAAAAGACAAGGCCTGGACAAAGACACGACAGACACAAGACAACAGACACGACAAAGACACAAGATAACAAACACGACAAAGACAAAAGATAACAGACACGACAAAGACACAAGGCCCGACAAAGACACGACAGACACAAGACAACAGACACAAAGACAACAAACGACAAAGACACATGACAACAGACACGACAGACACACATGACAACAGACACGACAAAGACACAAGACAACAGACACGACAAAGACACAAGATAACAAACACGACAAAGACAAAAGATAACAGACACGACAAAGACACAAGGCCTGACAAAGACACGACAGACACAAGACAACAGACACGACAAAGACACAAGATAATAAACACGACAAAGACAAAAGATAACAGACACGACAAAGACACAAGGCCTGACAAAGACACGACAGACACAAGACAACAAACACGACAAAGACACAAGACAACAGACACGACAAAGACACAAGGCCCGACAAAGACACAAAACCCAACAGACACGACAAAGACACAACAAAAACACAAAAAAGACACAGACAAACTCATCTCTCACGCTGTGCATCACACGTGGGAACCTGAGGGCGAAAAACCTAGCAGTTGACCTTACAAGAACCGCCAGAGTGTCCTGAAGGAGAGTTACAAGACGTGCTGACGGAGGAGAGTACAAGAAGTCTTACCGTGGATTACAGAACACCTTGACGAGGGTTACAGAACTTGACGAGGGTTACATGATATATTGACGAGACTGCATGATATATTGAAGGGGTTACAGAACATCTTGACGGGATTACAGAAAAGTCTTACAGAGGATTACAGCGTTACAGAAAATCCCGTAGGCAATTCTAACACATATTGAAGGACCTAACTTAATATACACCCAAGAGTGACTCCCCCAGACAGACAGATAGACAGACAGACAGACAGACAGACAGACAGACAGACAGCCAGACAGACAGACAGACACATACACTAATAAACTTCCACAGGACTTCAGCACCACCGCGAATTTCCTCAACATGGCCACAACATGATAGTGTGGTCTAATGCATACCTGTCCTGCCCCACCCCCCCCCTCCTCCTCCCAGCAGGTAAAATAGATAAATTGATATAGACAGATATAGGACAGAGACAGACATTCAGACAGACAGATAAACAGTGTGTGTGTGTGTGTGTGTGTGTGTTGACAGCAGCAGGTTGTTGAGAGAAAGCCCAAAAGAAAGCCTTGGAGTGAAAGTTGGGGCCTCTCTCTCTCTCTCTCTCTCTCTCTTTCTTTTTCTCCCTCTGTCTGTCTGCCTGTCTGTCTCTATTCTTTCTTTCTTTCTTCCTCCGTCTGTCTCTGTCTGTCTATCTCTATTTACTTCAATCTCTTTCTCCTTGTCTATCTGTCTGTCTATCTCTCCCTGTCTGCCTGTCTGTCTATCTCTCCCTGTCTATCTGTCTGTCTATCTCTCCCTGTCTGCCTGTCTGTCTATCTCTCCCTGTTTGATAAATGCTGTCTATCTCTCCCTGTCTTGCCTGTCTGTCTGCTCTCCTCCTGTTTGTCTGTCTATCTCTCCCTGTCTGCCTGTCTGTCTATCTCTCCCTGTCTATCTGTCTGTCTATCTCTCCCTGTCTGCCTGTCTGTCTATCTCTCCCTGTCTGTCTGTCTGCTTCTTTCTCTCGTGACAGATAAAACCCCACAGCCCAACATCCAGGTGAACAACACAAACCATTAAGGAAGAAAAGCATGAAATCAAGAGTCAGGTAAGCAAAACCAGCCATGCTAAGGTACTCAGCCAGACGTACACATATCAGGAACTATAGAGGGTATGACGGTGATATACCACGTTGACGCCCCGTCACCCCCCCTCCCCCTTTCACCTGCTTGCTGTGGGGGTAGGGGGAGAGGGGGTTACCTGAGAGTAATGGTAACAGGTGTCGCCAGGTGCCACCACTAACTGTAAAGGTAAGAAATGACGGTGTTTCATCTACTTAATGTTTAGTCAAGTTAGTTTCATCTACTACAAGTCTCATCCTCTCGTCTACCACAACTACGAGTCTCATCCTCTCGTCTACCACAACTACAAGTCTCATCCTCTCGTCTACCACAACTACAAGTCTCTTCCTCTCGTCTACCACAACTACAAGTCTCATCCTCTCGTCTACCACAACTACAAGTCTCATCCTCTCGTCTACCACAACTACAAGTCTCATCCTCTCGTCTACCACAACTACAAGTCTCGTCTCGTCTACCACAACTACAAGTCTCTTCCTCTCGTCTACCACAACTACAAGTCTCATCCTCTCGTCTACCACAACACAAGTCTCATCTATACTCGTCTACCACAACTACAAGACTCATCCTCTCGTCTACCACAACTACAAGTCTCATCCTCTCATCTACCACAACTACAAGTCTCTTCCTCTCGTCTACCACAACTACAAGTCTCATCCTCTCGTCTACCACAACTACAAGTCTCATCCTCTCGTCTACCACAACTACAAGTCTCATCCTCTCGTCTACCACAACTACGAGTCTCATCCTCTCGTCTACCACAACTACAAGTCTCATCCTCTCGTCTACCACAACTACAAGTCTCATCCTCTCGTCTACCACAACTACAAGTCTCATCCTCTCGTCTACCACAACTACAAGTCTCATCCTCTCGTCTACCACAACTACAAGTCTCTCCCTCTAACCGACTACAACATTTCGCATCATCTTTCATTCACCTACCACAATTACCACACCGAGTTTCCTTACATTACTTAACACAATATGTACCAAGTTCCCGTATTTTCCTCCATTACAAATACCACCAAACACGTAATCATCATCATCATCATTTCAGGCGACGATACAGAGACTAAACATGGACTTCAGGGCTTCAGGTGCTGTAGTTTGGCGAGTGTTTGATTCTCGTTCTGAAACACGTCTAAGGGTTGAGTCAATTGGCTTGCTTGTTTGCTTGCTTGTTAACACACTAATGGTCACTCAGCAGAGGCTTGGGTTTATATGCTTTGGTAAATTGTTTTCGTTATTTCGTGTGTGTGTGCATGGCAGGAATATCTCTCTCTCTCTCTCAGTCCCGGCAACACATCAAGGTTCCTCTATGGTCAAGGATACCTCTGGGTTAAAGGATTAAATAATAAAAAAAACCCTGTAAAGGATATTTGAACCATCATGTCCACGGTCATCCTCACCTTACATAAACAACGTGACGACATCCCTCCTCCTTACTCACATAATATACACAGACACACTCAGAACCTAACCTAACCTAACCCCTTCTCACCTGTGCAGTATACCACCTCCTCCACACCTCTCCACTAACCCCGTCCCCCCCCACCCTCAGGAGTTCCTCACCATAGGGAGTTACAAGGAGACATCTGGCTGGCGGGCGACCACATGTTCCTCCACACTCAACCCACTCACTTGTCACACAAACCCTCACTCACAGCAGCTTCCTGTACACTCCATATCAAGCTCAAATTTGAATTAAAGCTTTGATATTCGTAAAAGTTTTGGAGGTGATAAGGCTTTAGGTCTTATAAAGTTTTGAGTCTTGTAAAGCTTTGAGATCTATTAAGCTTTAAGTCCTATAAAGTTTTGAGAACTATTAAGTTTTGATAAAGCTTTGGGTTTAGTCTAATAAAGCTTTAAGCCTTGAAAAAGCTTTGATTCTTACATACTATACTTTGTGACCTCGAGAACGTCCATTTATTACAGAGAAAACCAATAAATACTTACAAACAGACAGACACAGACTAATACAGACGAGAGTATAATAGTTATAATCCCCCTCCTAACATCCCTCTGGAATAAAAATCATCACCAGTCAGGTCAGAAATGGCAGGTGAGTAAAGGCAATTAGTTCTCATACTTCGTGTCTCTTCGGCATAGCAAGACTCGTAACACAACTTGAATAATGATAAGAGCTCTCGGGTATGTATGTATGTATGTATGTATGTATGTATGTATGTAGTCTCACACACTAGGGACAAGAACCACCAGTTTAACTTCTGAAGGAGGAGGAGGTACTATAAATTTAGGTTACCTGAAGGGGTAGAAGAGGGAGGGGGAAGTAGCCCGTCACCCCACCGACAGGACCTGGGCAAACAGAGGTTGAAGGGGGCACAGTAAGCTGCACACAAAATCTCTCACACACACAGGTAATATCTTCCACCTTGCCACTCTCACCTGTTTTACCTCCCGGTTATTAAGGTGTTAGATGACTCCTTCCCGGTAGCTGTGGTGCTCCAGGTGAGGGCTGGAAAGTTCTCTCTGTACACTAGGTTGACTCAAGACTCACAAGACTCGCATGACTCACAAGACTCGCATGACTCACAAGGCTCACACGAATCACAAGGCTGACTCATGACTCACACACACACAAGATAAGATGCTCTCTACTCACAAGAGATGCCACGTCTAAGCTCAGGTACCCGCAACAAGAGATTGAACTGACTACATTAGAGCTAAGAGGTCGATTCACTGAAACTGAACACACACACACACACACACACACACACACACACACACACACACACACACACACACACTTACATCTTAAGACACCAGAGGCAACACGGGGCATGCATATAAGCTCCGACTTGCCAAGCTTAATCAGCGATGCATGTCAAGGTCTTGGCAAGAGTTCCCTAGCATGACGGACGTTTCTCAAACATACCAGACGACCATAACACCTGAGCCACTTTACAGAACACTATATACCCCCCACCCACAAAACACTCACTCACCCTGTCTGACTTCCAAGGTATTGTTGTATGAAAAAATTAATAAAAATACGCCAGCACGAGCAATCAACAGTGCCAGGCGTTCGTGATCACTCCCCATATGGAGGTTAAGACCAGATGAAGTAAATAATTCCAACCCGCAATGGAGTCACTGGGCACTCTTATGGTATAAACGTTTGTTCTCCGCGTGTGTGTGTGTGTGTGTGTGTGTGTGTGTGTTTATCTTGGGGGTCCCTGGAGCTGGAGGAGCCTATACCGTAGGAGGCACAAAAGGATCCCGGGGGCGGTATTGCCACAGAGAGAGACGGACTTTAAGAAGATGAGGAATGACGTGAGAACTCCTCCATTCTCCTTCCCATTGTAAGCAAGTCGGCGGAGAATGTTTGGGTCAGGTGTAGTGGTGCTGGCAAGAGGCGCCGCCGTGGTGACTTGCTCTCTGGGGGGAGGTGAGGGGGTTGTGTGTGTGTGTGTGTGTGTGAGACGACTCATTCTCTCCCTCAGTCCTCATGATCTCGTGACCAAGGAAGTGAAGAAGTAGAGGATGACAACGAGTGTGACTGGGAGCTGTTGAACCTCGATCTACCGCAGAAATCAGGCGACACGCGAAGGTTTTGACATGAAAACGAACAATAACAACGGGGCCTGAGGCATCACCGGGACTTGCTTAGGGATCAAAAACACTTTATCTGAGGCACGCACTCACTCACTCACGCACGCACTCACTAACTCCCCCCAGAACAGACTCTAAAGCGTGTGGTCTCAGCGCTCCTGTTTTTTTTTAATACGTGAAACCCAGTATACGTAAAAAATCAACCCGGATCGCTGTGAACACTAAATATGCAGCTTCTGGCGGGCACAATGAGCGCCTGTCTAAAAGGTGCAGCCCTCTCAATGTCTGTTATTTGTGAGGCACAATGACAGAACGAGGTGCAGGCTCGGCAGTTCAGTATATTCACCCGCTGCGTGGTGACCCTACCTGACCTCTCCAGCCCACAATACCGAAAGCTTCCTGGTTTACCATTAAAAAAAAGACTTTCTCCCGCTTGAAAATGAAAAAAAAATCAGCATATTATATATTTTCTCCAGAAGCCGCCATTGAAAAGATCCACGACCCATCCAGCGTTTCTCTTAGACGATGGCTGATTTAATGTCTTCCAGCGACGCTACAAGGAAGTAACCACAAAAGAAAAATTTAAATCACTACAAAAAAAAATTGGAGTCACCGCTAATGTGCTTCAACGAACTTTTCATTCCTGTCAATGGCAATACCTAATGACTGTCGCCGCCTCCAACACTGCATGTCTAAACGATCTTTTCTCTCTCTCTCTCTCTCTCTCTCTCTCTCTCTCTCTCTCTCTCTCTCTCTCTCTCTCTCTAACACTTCCAGGTACAGAGTGCCTCAAGGATGGTGGCTGATCGTAGTGGTTCCAGCACCTCCTAGCGGTCACATTAGGTCCTACGTGGTCTACCAGAACACCTCCATAGGTTCTAGGACTATAACAATTATCAGGACTACCCAACGGCCTAGGACAGTACCCAAGCAGTCGTCTAGAGCACCTCGGTGTTCCTAGGAGTACCTCGGTGTTCCTAGGAGTACCTCAGGGTTACTAGGAGTACCTCAGTGTTCCTAGGAGTACTTCAGTGTTCCTAGGAGTACCTCAGTGTTCCTAGGAGTACCTTAAAGGTCTTGTAGGAGTATCTAGTGGTCTCCTCGCCCGGCTCAAGGTTCCCAGGCTCCGACGCCCCACGAGACTAGATGGTATCATCTTCATGCCCGCCGGGGAACTCCCGTCACTGCCACGGAATTACAAAGAGAAAGCAATTGCCTGGGAGGGAAGAAGATAGAGAAGAGGAGGGAAGGAGGCAGAGAGAGATAAGAGGGATGGAAAAAGCGGGTAACTGGAAGGAATGAAGGATAAAAAAAAAATACCCCGAACAAGAAGATATAAATAACATAAAATAACAAAATCATTTATCAGAGCCAACCAACCAGACAACCGAGCCTCGCTATATCCCCCCCCCCCTACTGACGGTAACTTAAGGCGGGGGGTGGAGGTGGCAAGGCTCCAGGAACTTACAGGCGGATAAATTAACCGTTGACAGATATAGATAGCGTAGGTAAAAGACCTAATGGGTGGTTCATAACTGTAGGTTGAGGGATTATAAGCGACCATTAGGTGAAGGCAGCCATTACGTCCTCCCAACATCAAGGATAATCGCTTCTTGGAACGACCCAGTGGACCAGTTACCAGCCTGAAGAAGGTGGGCCAGGTGGCAGGGAAATAGTGCAGGTGGGTCAAGCTGGTGGGCAAGGTGGCCAGGCTGCAAGGGGTGGGTCAGGGCTGTAAGGCAGAATAGCTGCAAGGGGTGAGTCAGGCTGCAAGGGGTGGGTCAGCCGCTGCAAGGGATGGGTCAGGGCTGCAAGGGATAATAGCTGCAAGGGGTGAGCTTGTGTTGCAAGGGGTGGGGTCAGGCTGCAGGGCCATCAGGCTGCAAGGTGAGTCAGGCTGCAAGGGGTGGGTCAGGCTGCAAGGTGGGCCAGCTGCAAGGGGTGAGTCAGGCTGCAAGGTGAGTCAGGCTGCAAGGGGTGGGTCAGGATGGGTGAGTCAGGCTGCAAGTGTGGGTCAGGCTGCAAGGGGTGGGTCAGGCTGTAAGTGCAGAGTCAGGCTGCAAGTGTGAGTCAGGCCGCAGGGCCAGGCCGCAGGAGGTGAGCCAGGCTGCAGGAGGCCAGGAGCGGGTGCGTGAGTCAGGCCAGGCGCGGGGTGGGCCAGCTGCAAGGGGTGGGTCAGGCTGTGCCAGCGTGGGTCAGACTGCAGGGAATGGTCAGACTGCAGGGGGATGAGAGAAATTTCATGGGTGACCCAGACCAGCTACTGGAGGAGATGAACAGGTATGGGGTTGGAAGGCAGGTGGTGAGTAAAGAAAAGACTGTAATTAGAAGAAACACACAAGTGAGTCTATGGTTACTGCTTAACGAGAGAGAGAGAGAGAGAGAGAGAGAGAGAGAGAGAGAGAGAGAGAGAGAGAGAGAGAGAGAGAGAGAGAGAGAGAGAGTAGAGAGAGAGAGAGAGAGAGGACAAACTGGGTGGTGGTAGGTGGTGTAGGTGGGGAGGAAGCTGCAGTGCAGAGGTGGAAGGTGAAGGTGGCTTGTGCTTAGGTGGAGATGGTGGAGGAGGGTAATGATGTAAATGCAGGCAAGACAGTCCTCAGGTAATCCCAGGACAGGTAAGAAGAAAAGTTGTCCCAGACGGTGAGTGGAAGTGTGGGGGGAGAGGAGGGGGGAGGGGGCGAATACCATAACCAGACTCATTCATTCTTCGTCCCCTTCCAGAGACACTGTTGAGAGGGAGTCCGCCGCCACCTTCTTCACCACCTCCTTCCCCATCTCCTCTTTCTCCATTATCCTCTTCATTTCCCCCTCTCCCTCCTCTCCTTCTTACTCCTCCTCCAATCACCATCTTCCTCTACTCCACCACATGATTTCAGATTCAGATTTGCCTGGGGTAGTTAATTGAGCACCCCTTTGCATCCTGTGTTAGGCGAAGGGCAACAGTGTTTACAGCGGGTAATAGGGAAGCATGCGGAGTTTATGCTTGCCTTCTTGACTTATGCATTTAAGGGCGTAAGTGCCTTGGATTGTATGGGCAAGTTGAGTGTGTGTGTGTGTGTGGTGGGGGGAGACCTGCAACGAACACACGAGGCCACAGGATGAACCCTTCCTTGGGAGTCACTCAAATTTGACGTGAGTGTGAATGAGTGTGGGATTGACTTGAGCGGTGACATGAGTGGGCAGAGGCTTATGTGAGGGTGACACAGCGATTGTTGGTGATTATACATGTGTACGTTTCTGCTCGACCAACTTTCACACACACACACACACACACACACACACACACACACACACACACACACACACACACACACACACACACACACACACAGTTTCCACAGTCTTTCTCAATCTTTATGTACATTATGACTTGATTCGTATAAGATTATCACAGAATCTCTCTCTCTCCTGACCAGGGTGTGGACGGTGTACCCGGAAGTAGTCGGGCTACATAACAAGTAAGACGGAATATAATTTAAAACTTCAACTACATCTCCTTAAGTGCCCTGACTAACCCCCCCTCCCCCCCAGGCGTCCAGAGCAGTGTGTTGGGGAGTAGGGGGAAGGGGGCGTATATAGGGGGGAATAAGGGGTGTAGGGGGGAACATAGGAAGTGTAGGGGAGTAAAGAGCGTTGAGAGTGTAGGGAGTGTTTCAAGAAGACTCCCATGAGGTGTTCCCTGCCATCTACACCCCCCCCCCATCAAGGGATCACCAGCCTATACAAGTATAAACAGGTTCTCATCCCGTTACCATGTTTGTCGAGGGCGTGGATCACTCAGTCGTGTCTGCAGCAGCTAATGTCTATCGGTAATGACCTGAACCAGCAAGGATTCTCATGGCCCAATCAGAATCTCACCGCCGATGAAAGGCCTCTCATGTTATTCTCACAATACCTATTAAGGTTAAATTAAACGTAAGGATGTTGAGGAAAGATAAACATCCCCCCTTACCTCAACATCCTTTATTGACACTCGGTTCATTAATTACCCAGGTAAAGGAAGACCGCAGGTGTAAGGTGTTGATGGTGTTGTCGCTTGGTGTAGAGAGAAGAAAAAATAAAGACGGAGGCAAAGTAGATCAGGTTAAGTTTATCCCGAGGCAACATCTCCCCTTCTCACTCTGTCACGACCCTCCAGGCCTTAATTACTACTGGGTCAGTATTAGTTCCGGGGTGGTGTGTGTGTGTGTACCACCCGAGTGTCACATTGCCCTTCCTTTTGTAACTTTCCCCCACCTCTCTCTCTTTCTCTCTGCTTTCCTTCCTTCTGTCACCTCTCTCTCTCTCTCTCTCTCTCTCTACGTCTCTCTTCTGTCCCTCATTTCCTTTGACCTGTCTCCGGGGGTTCTCTTTCTCTCTCTCTCTATGTTTTCCTTCCTCCATTTGCTCCACCTTTCCTTCCTCTCCCTCCTTTTATCTGTCCTTGTTCTATACACCTGCTTCCTCCCTTTCTTCTCTCTATTCCTCCCTCCATCGTTCCCTCATTTACCTCTGTCCCCTCCCACCTCCCACCACCACACTCTCCCACGGACCCCAAGTAAACCCCTATCGCAGGACGGACCGTGGGAGTCCCAGCTCAACTCCACTCATCACTTGACCTGCTAAATACCCTGTGGCCTCAACACCCCAGCCAAGCTACGAGTCCTATTAAGAGCTATCCTATATTACCTTAAGACATTCCTAGCTTAACCTAACCAACCTAAAATAACCTAACCTAAACCTAAACTATCCAGGTAACACACATCACCACAGACAGTCACACGCGTTACCACAGTCAGCAGCACAACAAGACAGTCACAAACACGACCAAAACCAACCAAAATCAGTCACTCCCTCTGTCAAACCAACCAATCAACTTAAGCAGCTCCCCAACCACACACACTGACACCTGACACCAACCATGGCTACGTCAGCACTACTACCGCCCACCTCTCACCAACCATCCTCTCCCTCCACCCCTGGCTATTAGGATCTCCTCGCGTGTCTTGTCCTCACCTCACCCCATCAGTTCAACGAGTGTTCCAAGGTGATACATAGTTGACAGTCAAATGGTCGACACTGTGATACATGGTCGACACTGACACATGGTCGACACTGACACATGGTCTACCTGTGACACCTGGTCGACATTATACTGACTTAATTACTACACCTGATATTGACTTTCTGATATGTTTACGCTGTTCCTTGAGTGTTGTTGATTCTGGGTAAATATATTAGCTAACGGGATGACGACCGATACAGTGATCTATTGAGGTTAACGAGACGATGAACTATTGGAGTATGGTGAACGGGAGAACCACCAAGGCTATTAGAGGTCAACACCCTAACTGCAAGTGACCCATTGAGAGATCACCACCACCACTACTACTACTACTAGCACCATAAGCACTACGGCCATTACCACCTCTACCACCATTTATACCACCAGTCCACCACCACTACTACCATCATACCACCAACACAACTATCATTTTGTCTCACGCAACTACAGGAGAGAGAGAGAGAGAGAGAGAGAGAGAGAGAGAGAGAGAGAGAGAGAGAGAGAGAGAGAGAGATGTTGCAGCGACGTGCCAGTCAATGTCCCAGCAACACCACCACCATCAGACACGGAAAAATATGTCAACAAAAGAACTAGCAACGGCAACATAGCAACAACGGCAACAACAACATAAACAGTAATAAAGACAACTTCAGCAACAACGGTAACAACACTAACAGAAGCAACAACAACAGCAGAACAGACAGTATCTAAAGCAGTGACTACAACAACGGTAATAAAGACAAGTAACATCAACAGTACCAAAGCAACAGGTAGAGTGCAAATAACATCAACAGAAGCAATAACAACAGTGAGAGTAATAACACCAATGGTAACAGACTAACAACATCAGCAACAGGAACAAGAGCAACAGTAGCAACGGTAGAAGAGGGCGGGGAGGGTGGGGCGAAGAGGGAGGGGAGGGCGAAGAGGGAGGGCGAAGAGGGAGAGCGAAGAGGGAGGGTGGGGAAGAGGGAGGGAGGGGAAGAGGGGGGTGGGGGAGGATACGTCTACTCCCCGCCACTACCTTATATAGCACATTGAGACGACCACCTCCCTCCCCGAGTTTGTTTACACACACAGCTTGACCAATCACACGGGAGGGTTCCATTTTTTCCCAACCAATAGGACGAGATTACATTTTTCCACAAAGGTACAGGACAGAAGGAGGGGGTGTGGTGTGAGTGTTTACACGCTGCAGCCACACCCAGCCACACCCACACCCCAGCCACACCCTAGATATCCTGTTTACCAAGGCATTACGTCTGGCGTGTAAAATATGTGTGAACGTAAAAAAAAGCTATGAAGGAGGAGTGTTGGAGTGTGAAATGTTGGTGGAGGAGGAGGAGGGGAGGAAGAGGAGGAGGGGAGGGAAGAGGAGGAAGGGAGGAAGGGAAGGGTGAGGATTAAGAGTAGTAGTAGTTTGGTGGGGGTGGAGAAGGTTGGCAGGTGAGGAGGGGTGGAGATCACAGGCGGAGGTGATAGTGATGATGGTGGTGGTAGGGATAGTGGTGGGGGCGGTAGGTGGTGGTGGTGATAGGTGGTGATGATGGTGGTGGTGGTGATGAGGTGGTGGTGGTGATGATGGCGGTGGTAGGGAGGTGGTGGTGATAGGTGGTGGTGGTGATGATGGCGGTGGTGGTGATAGGTGGTGGGATGATGGTGGTGGTGGTGATGATGGCGGTGGTAGGATAGTGGTGGTGGTGATAGGTGGTGGTGGTGATGATGGCGGTGGTGGTGATAGGTGGTGGGGATGGTGGTGGTGGTGATGATGGCGGTGGTGATGGCGGTGGTGGATGATGGCGGTGGTGGTGATGATGGCGGTGGTGGTGATGATGGTGGTGGTGGTGATAATGATGGTGGTGGTGATGATGGTAGTGGTGGTGGTGATGATGGTGGTGGTGATGATGATGGTGGTGGTGATGATGGTAGTGGTGGTGATGAGTGGTGGTGATGGTGGATGATGGTAGTGGTGGTGATGATGGAGTGGTGGTGATGATGATGGTGGTGGGATGATGGTAGTGGTGGTGATGATGATGGTGGTGGTGGATGGTGGTGGTGATGATGGTAGTGGTGGTGATGATGGTGGTGGTGATGATGATGGTGGTGGTGATGATGGTAGTGGTGATGATGATGGTGGTGGTGGTGATGATGGCGGTGGTGATGATGGTAGTGGTGGTGATGGCGGTGGTGGGATGGCGGTGGTGGTGATGGCGGTGGTGGTGGATGGCGGTGGTGGTATGGTGATGATGGTAGTGGTGGTGGTGATGATGGCGGTGGTGATGATGGTAGTGGTGGTGATGGCGGTGGTGGTGATGGCGGTGGTGGTGATGGCGGTGGTGGTGATGGTGGTGGTGATAGTAGGGTGGTGATGATGATGGTGGTGATGGGTGATGATGGTTGTGTGGTGATGATGGCGGTGGTGGTGATGATGGCGGTGGTGGTGATGATGATGGTGGTGATGATGATGGTAGTGGTGGTGATGATGATGGTGGTAGGTGGTGGTGAAGCTGGGAGTAGGTTCTGGCTTGGCCCTGGAGCACCGCCCCCACACACCTGTGGTCAAGGCAGGTGAACGAGCGCCTCCTCCACACACACTGCTCTCGGTCTTAATGCTAATGTTGCTGCTGCTGCCTCCTGTTGCTCTTCCTTCTGTTACCGTTTTTTTTACTGTTGTTGACTCCTACTGTTCCTGACGACTGCTGTTGCTCTTACTGTTACTGTCTCTTCCTGTTGCTGATTCCTCCTCTTGCTAACTGTTGCGTATGTGTGTATGTGATCTTTTGTCGACGGTGTAATCCTGGCTTTATCACTATATCTTCTATGTGTCTTGTTTATCACCGTTTTTCTATTCCTTCTCTTCTTAGCGGCCTGTGTTCCAGTCTATTATTTCCCTCTCTAATTATTTACTCTCTTATTCCTTCTCTTATCTCCCTCTTTCATTGAGACTTTTATTTTCACTTTTATTCTTATTTTTACTAATGTTATATTGTACACCCTGTTTATCTTGAGTTTATTGTGTCTTTTATTTTCTTTCGTAATTCCCGCTTTTGTTTATTTAGATCTTCGTTAACTACAGTGCAGATAATCTCTCTCTCTCTCTCTCTCTCTCTCTCTGACTCTCTCTCTCTCTCTCTCTCTGCTCCTCTCTCTCTCTCTCTCTCATTTTCTCTCTCTCTCTCTCTCTCTCTCTCTCTCTCTCTCTCTCTCTCTCTCTCTCTCTCTCTCTCTCTCTCTCTCTCTCTCTCTCTCTCTCTCTCTCTCTCTCTCTCTCTCTCTCTCTCTCTCTTACCAGGTGAAGATTCGACACACACACACACACACACACAGCTCACCTGTCATTAAGTCTTCCATCCTCCCCTGCATTAGCCTCTTGCTTGCAGGTGAGAGCTGCCACATAGGTCAGGGTTAGTCAGTCTTCACCACTGAGGTCAGGAGCACCACAATGAAGGGTCACAGGTCAGTTGGGCCCCAGTCCTATTAGGCCCCAACCTGAACCTGAGCTAATCTGACCTATCCAAACCTGTCCTAACCTACCTCAACCTAACTTAACTAACCTGAGGTGACCTGAGCTAGCCTACAATAATCTGACCAGACCTAACCTAAACTAACCAGTCTAACCTTGACCCCGTGACAACTCAAAGGTGGAGGGGGGGGGTAACCTGTAAGATTACTCTCTCTCTCTCTCTCTCTCTCTCTCTCTCTCTCTCTCTCTCTCTCTCTCTCTCTCTCTCTCTCATCCTCGAGGTATCATTCCGATCTCAGCTAAGAATTGTCCAGGAGGTGGCCATTTACCGTGGAGTTTGTTGTTTCAAGTGCTGTGCTGTGCTGTGCTATGCTGTGATGTGTTGTGCTGTGCCTGCTTCCTCTGTTATTGCTGTGGCAAGTGCTGTGCTGTGCCTGCTTCCTCTGTTGTGCTGTGGCAGGGTGTTGTGCTGTGCCTGCTTCCTCTGTTATTGCTGTGGCAAGTGCTGTGCTGTGCCTGCTTCCTCCTTTGCTGTTGCAAGTGCTGTGTTGTGCTGTGTCTGCTCCCTCCTTTCACCTTTGTTATAGCTGTGTTCTGACTAGATGTAGCTGTGTCTCCCTGTTGACTGTATGACTGTATGACTGTATGACGCCTGATGCTGTGTTATCCTGTTGTCATGCTGTGTCATAATTACGTGTTGCTGCATTGTAATTGACGCGGTCGGGGTGATGACGATGTTGGGGTGTGTAATTTGTTCTGATGTAGTGATGATGATAATAACTGGTGATAGTGATGATGGTGGTGGTATAATTTGTCATAAGTTTGAAGGTGAGTGTTTACAAGAGCATGCAGCACACTGATGATAGTGAGGTGATGGTGATATGGTGGTGGTGGTGGTGATAGTAAAATTAAACACGACAAAAGAGGTGGTGTTTTCAGATGATGGTGATAACAGTGGTGTGGTATTCAGATGGTGATGATGGTGTTGACGATGCAGACGAGACAGTGAGGAACACACACACACACACACACACACACACACACACACACAATAAGCCTCGGTAAGTTGAATGGTATCATTTATATGCTTGTGGGTCTTCTGTTAGGATCGAATGACTCCGCCTTACCACACACACACACACATAATATATATATAAAGGACGTGTAGGTTATTCGCTGGTGAAAGATTACCATTCAGTTAAGGGAAAACATTTATTTGACGAATGATTCACTACTGACTTAGAGAAACAACATAAATTACGGGAAGGATAACTTGACTTGATTCAGGGAAATGTCAGTAATGATTTTGGGTAAAAGACCAGATTTAGGGA
>NW_024716703.1:4301669-4411669 GCF_018991925.1 Homarus americanus | reverse complement strand
CACACACACACACACACACACACACAAAAGCTCTTCACAGGGAAAACCGCCACGTTTTTCCCTCCTTTGTTATGTTAGGAATGAGGAAGAAGGCCTGTTGCTGCATGGTTACACTGTGTTATAAGTGGCCACGTCCACACCTGTAACTTGGAAAAACAAATGACTTGATAAATAATTCCAGGTGAAGTAATTCTTTCGCGAATGACAACAACACAAGCCAGTCACAACATACTGTCACCATCATAAGCCAGTCACAACATACTGTCACCATCATAAGCCAGTCACAACATACTGTCACCATCATAAGCCAGTCACAACGTACTGTCACCATCATAAGCCAGTCACAACGTACTGTCACCATCATAAGCCAGTCACAACATACTGTCACCATCATAAGCCAGTCACAACATACTGTCACCATCATAAGCCAGTCACAACATACTGTCACCATCATAAGCCAGTCACAACGTACTGTCACCATCATAAGCCAGTCACAACGTACTGTCACCATCATAAGCCAGTCACAACATACTGTCACCATCATAAGCCAGTCACAACATACTGTCGCATCATAAGCCAGTCATTACCGTCACTTCACAAGCCAGTCACAACGTTCACCATCATAAGCCAGTCACAACATGTCACCATCATAAGCCAGTCACAACATACCGTCACCATCATAAGCCAGTCACAACACCGTCACCATCATAAGCCAGCGTCACCGTACTCATAAGCCAGTCACATGTCACATGTCACCATCATAAGCCAGTACGGTCCAACGTCACAACTACTGTCACCATCATAAACATACTGTCCCAGTCACCAACATCACTGTCACAACATACTGTCACCATCATAAGCCAGTCACAACATACTGTCACCATCATAAGCCAGTCACAACGTACTGTCACCATCATAAGCCAGTCACAACGTACTGTCACCATCATAAGCCAGTCACAACGTACTGTCACCATCATAAGCCAGTCACAACGTACTGTCACCATCATAAGCCAGTCACAACGTACTGTCACCATCATAAGCCAATCACAACATACTGTCACCATCATAAGCCAATCACAACATAATGTCACCATCATAAGCCAGTCACAACACACCTGAAGCCTACTGGTGTGTAAGGCAGAGTACCTGGTCACCTGGGTGTTACAGTGAGTGTTCAGAGGTCACAAGGTCACCCTAAAGCGGCCTGGATGAGGAGGTCAGCACCGGGGGTAGTGTGTGTGTGTGTCCCCCTGAGACATCGACCCAACTCATCCCCGACCAGTTAACACCACAACCTCGCCACCTGGTCACGCTCCTACTACTGCTTCTCCTACCTCCATCCTTACTGCTGTTCCATACACTCCCACGTTACTCCCTCTACACCGTCTACCATCACTACACCTAACACACCCTCTGCTTAATAATGTTATTGGTTGTATTGCCACTACCTCTGATGCCCCACACCTGGAGTAACAAGTGTTGATATACTTGTCGGTAATCTTCCCGTTGGTGCTGTGTTAGAGGCTGGAGGGAAGGATTTGTGAAGGAGGGAGGAAGGAAGGAAAATAAGGAGGGAAGGAAAGAATAAAAGATAGAAGAAGGAAGGAGGTGAACAGCTACCCATCCAACCCACTTCACCCCGTTGCCTCTCAGGTGATCGAGAAACCAATAAGATGTTCAGTGTATTAAACAATATTACCGCGGAACCAAACACCCAATCAGCAAGGACCACCTGTACTTGGTGCGTGTATGTGGAGGTAAAACAATCTCACACTTGTTTTAAAGCAATGAGGAAGTAGTTGTTTGCTTGTGTTAGATGCCGTGTGTCTTGTCTACCCTCAGGCGGTGTTGCCTGGATGGTGTTTACGTTCGGCTCTTTAAGATAAACAAATCTCTCACACCTGGTATTATCCCGACACAGGTGGAGGTGAAGGGAAGGGCCGTAGGAGACACTTCATAGACAGACAGACAGACAGACACACACACACACACACACACACACACACACTCACCTCACTCGTCTGTCAATCAACCACCACACACCTGTTTCCTCTGACCTTTTACCTGTAATTCTTCACGCCCTCCCACCTACCACGCCCTCCCATCAATCACACCTTCCCATCCACCACGCCCTCCCATCAATCACACCCATCCTTACACCACGCCCGCTCATCCATCCATCCATCCACTACGCCCGCTCATCCATCCATCCATCCATCCACTACGCCCGCTCATCCATCCATCCATCCACCACGCCCGCTCATCCATCCATCCATCCACCACGCCCGCTCATCCATCCATCCATCCACTACGCCCGCTCATCCATCCATCCATCCACCACGCCCGCTCATCCATCCATCCATCCACTACGCCCGCTCATCCATCCATCCATCCACCACGCCCGCTCATCCATCCATCCACCACGCCCATCCATCCTCGTTAGTGAAGACGGAGGAAAACACTTAACTAACTTAAAAAGGTGTAAAAAAAAAAGGAACTAAATAATAAGCTTATGGCAACACTCTCACCCTTGACGTCACCAGATGATTTGATTAGTAATTAACATAGTAATTTACTGCATTTAACAAGCCAATTAAAATCCCGAAAGTAGTTAAGATACCCAAATTTGGTGCTTACTTCAGTGTACGATCTACTAATTTATCTCCCTAACCTAACCCGATAATTTGTCTAATCAACTTCACAAACCAACAGTATATAAATAAAACAATGAATCACAACTCGAAAATAATAAGGTAAAAAATAATAGGGTAATAAATTCAGACATACACCCACGCTGACCGCTGACAGGTGACTAGCCAGCAACAACAATACAACCCACCTTTATAAACCCCCCCAGGTCTCCCACACGCTGCTAGTTACCAAGACGTATTTTATGTTTACGTGAAGAACAAATATAGAATGTCATTATTATTTATTACCAATTATTAAAAAAAAAACTGTTCCTTGAAGCTTAATTACACAGGTAACATTAAAACTTTACTTAAGGTGAGATGAGGTGAGGTGAGGTAATTATTGTCAGCACTCCAAGCGAAAAAAAAAAGATGAATATTTTAAGATAAGATTATGAGTGACAGGGAAAGGGGTTCAGGGATGAGGGAGGCTGGTGAGAAGGGGGGGGGTAGGAGACAAAGGAGGGGGGAAGTAGGGAGGAAGGAGCACCCCCCCCCCCCCCCCCCCCCATTCCCGGCAACCGACCCTCTAATCTCCAGTAATAAACACTCAGCGACGTGACTTCGGAAGTGAGCCGGCCCCCTCCCCCCACCACCTACCTCTGGACTGTGTGTGTGTGAGGGGAACAGAATGTAACAGGTGGTTGTAGAAGACAGTGAAGGTAACAGAGCCAACGGAAGACAGTAGAAGACAACGGAATGTAACAGGGCAACAGAGCGTAATAGAATGCAACAGTATATAGTAAAAGACAGTGGCGGTAACAGGAGACAACGGGAGGTAATTACAGATAGCAAGGGCCAACGGGAGGAAGTACAAGACAACAGAAGGTGACAAGGGGGCAACAGGAGGTGGCAGTGAGGGCGCAGGTCACAATATCTGGGTCGAGGTGGTTCCCGTAATTCTGGCACCAGTGTTGGGAGCACCTCACCTCTCCTCGTTTCTTTCCCTCCCTCCTTTCCTTCTTTCCTCCCTTCCCTTCTTCTCTGTCTTCTTTCTTTCCTTTTCTTTTTCTCTCTCCCTCCACCCCGTCCCTTCAATTCTTCCTCTTTTCTAATCGAATAACCACCCTAACCTAACCTAACCTAACCTAACCACCCTAACCTAGCCTAACCTTCAGAGTCCCCCATAAGGTATATTCGACCTCCTCTGACCTTCAACTGTGACCTCGACCTATGATGAAGACTTGGCAGGTGTTTGTGTACTGTAAAGGTCGAGTGTGGATGCAAACTCGAGTAAAGCTTTATCGGAATATCTAAATAATACACAAGGAAAAGTTTACGGACAGACAACTAGGCCGGCACTGATACTTTTGTGTGTGTGTGTGTGTGTGTGTGTGTGTGTGTGTCATCACGTACAACTAGGAAAATGTTTATTTTTACAATCGAAACACAAAACAAAACACACACACACACACACACACATCTCTGACAGCACCAGAGGCGACAGGTAAATGGCGCTCCACCTCACTCGAGTCATGGAGAGCGCTAGTACAGTATATAATGGAGCCTGGAGTGTATTTTAGTGGCGTGCGGGAGTAGACTGACGCAACTACCACCAAAAACGAAAACGAGAATATTGCACAATAAATTCTCGACGTGTTTATACCAAGCTCTCTTAATACCTGCCTTCACCTGTTTCATCCTCCACATTACCTTGATAATTAACCATCAAAATTACCAATTCCACCGTAATCATGAAGTTATTTAAGCGAATTACACCTTTATGTTGCTTAATTCACGTGACGAAGTGAGTTAGGGGGAGGTGAGACACACACAGCGTCTTGCAACACACACGTAACAAATAACAAATCCACACGAACCGAATGAAATAATGACATTTGGAAAGGCGACGCGTGATAAATGCGGCTCTTAATTACAGGTGGCCAATGAGGTGTCTCTCACAGGTAATGATGACTGATGGTGTTACAGGTAAAGTAATGTTTTGGTGTACAATGAGTGATGAAAGGAAGGTGATTGTGGTTATGTAAGAGTGGTGGTGTGGGAGGGAGAGGTGCGCTGGAGGGGATAAGGAGAGGTGGTATGAGTGTTGGAGGTGATTATGAGTGTTGGAGAAGTGAGGAAGGTTCTGGAGAGGTGTTTAAGAATGTTGGAGGGGAGGCACTTGATACGAGGTGTTGGCAGAGTGTTGATGTAGTTCGATACTATGTTGGAGGTGAGTGTGAGGCAGGGCATGAGGCGGGACTTGAGACAGGGCACGAGGCAGGGCAGGTTCTCCTAACACTCGACACCGTACACTAACGAGGGCCCAGACCTTGATGGACGGCCGGCCATCTCTCCCAAGGCTATACCCACCGAAAGCCCTCCTGTTACCCCCCCCCTCCCCCCACACACATACCCTCCCTGGCACACCCTCACCCTTACAACTCCTTACATCCTTTCCTCACCCCTTATAATCTTCCCTCACACCTTATAATCCTTATCTTACTCTCTTCTCACCCTACACACACACACACACACGCCACTGAGGAAGTACCCGACGACGCTCCTGGACACACATGTAAACAAACCACCCGGGGCACGTGAAGTCACCCTCCTTACACACCTTCACTCAGGTACAAACAGCGACATGCTCTCTCTCTCTCTCTCTCTCTCTCTCTCTCTCTCTCTCTCTCTCTCTCTCTCTCTCTCTCTCTCTCTCTCTCTCTCTCTCTCTCTCTCTCTCTCTCTCTCTCTCTCTCTCTCTCTCTCTCTCTCTCTCTCTCTCTCTCTCTCTCTCTCTCTCTCTCTCTCTCTCTCTCTCTCTCTCTCTCTCTCTCTCTCTCTCTCTCTCTCTCTCTCTCTCTCTCTCTCTCTCTCTCTCTCTCTCTCTCTCTCTCTCTCTCTCTCTCTCTCTCTCTCCTCTCTCTCTCTCTCTCTCTCTCTCTCTCTCTCTCTCTCTCTCCTCTCTCTCTCTCTCTCTCTCTCTCTCTCTCTCTCTCTCTCTCTCTCTCCTCTCTCTCTCTCTCTCTCTCTCTCTCTCTCTCTCTCTCTCTCTCTCTCTCTCTCTCTCTCTCTCTCTCTCTCTCTCTCTCAAAATAGCGTTAATAGTAATAGTTCACGTCTCTGACAGCCTGGTATAAGAGTTTGTAAGTGGGGGCCATTCAGAGCTGGCGTGTGGCGTTAAGTGTTTAAGAGGAAGTGTTTTATGTGGTAAGTCTTGTTCCGTCTGCAGGGTTGGTGGTGAATGACAGGGAACAGTACATTGTCGAAATCAAACTATCTTATCCGGAACACTGTATCAGTATACCTGTATTCTGAACACTACATCGCTACCTGTGTTCATTACTTCCACCTTGAAAATCTGGCAATGTTTTCAAACCAGATTATCAGCCTAACCAATGACCTAAGTGTTCATGTTCCTAGAATCATGTAAGTTATCATTCTTTAACTACAACCAAACTTATTATTTACACATCAAACAAAGAGATAAAGTATTACCCTTAACAAGATGAAAAGAATGTCATCGATCGACTCAGACAAACAAGAAAGGCTTAAGACTAAACCCTGGTGAACCCCTACCTTCACACCACGCTGTTTTATTCATGCGTTCAGATAAGACGGTGTTTATCATGTACACCCCAACCCTCCCCGGTCGTAGAGTGGAGGCAAACTCAACATGAAACTCATCTCTGTCAACAGAATTACTCAGCTTCTCAAGTGCTCGTGACGCGTCAAATCATTACATTACACCTGACGTGAAAACACAGTGTTATGTCACCCACAATGATCACTTTATCTTCGTGATAAACGCTCCGTGTTTGAGGAGCTTCACATCACATTTATTCTTGCAGTTTGTTACCCTGCCAGCAATAGCATGGCAGGTGTTGTTTTCGGTCCCGTTTGTCTGTCTGTGTGAGTGTCCCCAAAAGAACTCGAGAACAGTTATACAGATTTTCAACAAACTTGGTACATTTGATCAACATGTGACAAGGTCCACATGACAAAGTTTTGGTGCAAATCGCGCGCAAATCAACCAAGTGTTGCCATGATAACGGTTTGTGCAATGATAACAGGATTTTTCAGCGATTAAAGAAAACGGTGACATGAGACTGTCTCCAGCAGTGACTGTATTAATTTAAAGTATCAGCGTCACAGTGTAGCTAATTACTTTACACCAGCAGATTATAATTTAAGCAATACATGAAAGAAATATAAAAAGTCACATATGTAGCACAACACCTACCTTCACCTGGTGACACCTGACGCACATACACACACAACTTTCTTCTCCACAAGACAACATTGCAACACTTACCTGTGAAAGACAAAGAAAAATATTTGAATAAACAAAAGAAAAGGTTTATTAATTGTTTTATGGTAGGTACAGAAAGTTTCAGAAATGTACAAAACTTTTATTTCGACACCTGAAAAAAATATTAATATAATTTTAATTTTCTTGACAATACAATTAACACTCTGAATTAAATTACCATCACAAATAAAACACAACAAAGTAAAAATTATAACGTAAGAGGAGACGACAGCCGGAAGGAACACCACATCCAAGGGTTTATTTTTACACCACCATCAATCACACGATTGGGGAGCACGGGGCTATACGGAGGTGAGAATACTGGGTAATGTGTATGATCTTCCCTCAAACACACACTGGCAGCAGAGAAGGAGTCACGGAGGTGCTGTGCTGAGAGTGGCTGGACGGACGTGAGCTGGGGAGGAGAATCTACATGACGTGTGTGTTGGCTGGTTAGGTTAGGTCTATACCAACACCCTAACTCCCAGCAGCTTCCCCCAACACCTATCGTCACAAACACACCATAAGACAGGTGTGTGTGTGTGTGTGTGTGTGTGTGTGTGTGTGTGTGTGTGTGTGTGTACAGGGACTAGTTCGGCTAATTTTACACAGAAAATAGCAAATCCAAAATGTGCGAGGAAAAAGAAAGATCTGCCCGTTTAGCCATTGTGTCCTGGGGGCGTGCAGGCAACACCAGTTTGGAGGACGAAAATTAATGTTCTCTTAGATTTAAACTTATTTTCTATTGCAATTTATTCATCCACAACTTCCTGGCCTGAGGGATAAATCTGATTAAAATAAATATATATATAAATCACAAGTCCCGGGTGCAGGGGTGTGTGATTGAGGACGCGAGGCACAACACAAGTCTTATAACAAATGGTTGAATTACACTCGAAGCTGAACTTGTAATCTTACACCAGTGGACGTAAGTCATGGTGTGCAAGAACCAATCAGTGGCCGCCATGTCCGCGTTCCCGTTGATTCTAGGGGAAGGATTCACCTGAGCCCAGCACCTGAGGTAAATTACCAGACAGGTGAGATATGGCCGCGTTATGCATGAGATGTGGGCCATGTCACCAGCTATAGATAACTTTCTAACAGAGTGGTGAGGGCTATGAGTGAGGAGGTAATGAGAAGTGAGTGGTGTGCGTTCACTCACGAGGGTGGGCGCAGGACCCGGTTGTGTGTGACTGTTTGACGCCCCCATACGGGATTAACGTAGATACTTCATTTCTAAACTGACATGGTGTGTGTGTGTGTGTGTGTGTGTGTGTGTGTGGGAGCGCGCATGCATGTCCCCGGTATAGTACAAACACCCCTACCACCCTTCCTGTACCCCGGCCACACCTGACAGGTAAAGGACTCCTGGACGTACTCCCAAGGAATGCTGTGTGTGTGTGTGTGAAGGTGTAGCCTTGTGAGCGTCCCTGCGGGGGGTCCACCAGCCTCTGCTACCACCAGGGGACACCACTGAGCTTTTACGAGTAGCTGACCAGAAAACCGATTATAAGCACCGAAAAAAAAGCAACTCAATTTATAATAATAATCTTGAGTATGCAGATATTTTTTTTTTCTTTTAAGATAAAATTTCCTGTAAAGTACTATATTATTTATAAGACTGACACGGAAAGCGTTTAAGAACATTGAACAAAAATAACAACTCAATTTAAATGTATTTCCTTCTTTAGACACCTGTACACAACACTTCCAGGAAAAATAATTACTTTTTTATAAGACTGTGACAAGGAAAGTCTTTACAATGAGTTACAGCAACGAGAAAAAATAAAACTTAATTTACAACATCAATTTGAATACACAAGATGTTTTTCTTTCTCTCACGATTGTATTTTCTTCATAAACAACACAAAAAATACAACCCACTGACGATTGTTTACGAACGTGTTGTAATGAAAAGAGGTAAACAACAAGTTCCAATAACCCCAAACACCACAACCATCTTCCCTGGCCTTATCAACACAGTCACACCTGAGTTGATATCACCGGCAGTGTTGTGTGAGGTCTGGGCGAGTAACGATAACTCTTCTGCTATCGTGTTCCGCCCAGATACTGATGTTATCTTATTCTGGCGGGAGATTGGTGGGTGTGCACGACGAGGAAGGATTCTCTGTAGCCTTTCACCCCGACTAACCATGAGGAGGGTTCTGGGTGTGCACGACGGAAAAGGATTCTCTACGTGTGCACAACGATATATACGCGAGAGGTTCTAGGTGTGCACGACGAGGAAGGATTCTCTACGTGTGCACAACGATATACGCGAGGGAGGGTTCTAGGTGTGCACGACGAGGAAGGATTCTCTACGTGTGCACAACGATATACGCGAGGGAGGGTTCTAGGTGTGCACGACGAGGAAGGATTCTCTACGTGTGCACAACGATATACGCGAGGGAGGGTTCTAGGTGTGCACAACGAGGAAGGATTCTCTACGTGTGCACAACGATATACGCGAGGGAGGGTTCTAGGTGTGCACAACGAGGAAGGATTCTCTACGTGTGCACAACGATATACGCGAGGGAGGGTTCTAGGTGTGCACAACGAGGTACCTGTGGAAGGACCGCGGGTGAGGGAGTACTGACCGGGGTCTCCGATAAACAATCAATTGTTTTTACAGCCTGCATGACGTAGGCGTGAGGGAGGAAGGGGTGGGGGAGGTAGGGTGAAGGTGAAGGCCGGGTCTTGTACTGGGGGGAGGGGGTAGTTGGAAGGAAGAGGAGGAAGGATGGGATGTGGCAGAGGAAGGAAAGGGAAGAGGAGGAGAAGGAAGAAGAGGGGGGGGGGTGATATGGGGTAAGAGGAGGAGGAATAAGAGGGAAAACCATGAACTAGAAAGTAAGGCATTAATTCTTCACTGCTTCCTTTATTGGTCGTTACCTTTGGATAATGAGGAAGTTACCTGGTGGTGGTGGTGGTGGTGGAGATAGTGGTAGTGGTGGCAATAGTGAAGAAGGAAGTTACCCAGCGTTGATAATGGTGGCGATTGTGCTTAAATTTACTGGATGATGATGATGATAGTAGTGGTTGTAGTGATAATGATGGAGACAGTGATGGTGGTGATATTGGTGATAGTGAGAAAATAAAGCTCTCCTATAATACAATAAAACCCACAAGAGTACAAGAACTTTTCAAGGATTTACCACAATAACAAGTCACCAACTAATCGATAAAAACAGAAGCATAAGGGAAGACGTGACAGAGAGGTGTAAAGCCTGTTAGTCACCAACCACAAAGGCGAGCTATTAGAGACACCGCAGCCGGGCGTGCACTAGGGAGGACACGGGACCTATCAGGGGGCACAAGGGAGGTACCAGGAGGAAAGGTATCAACAGTCACTAGGAGGGGCCGGAAGGGTACCAATAGTCACTAGGAGTTATCACAGGAACTAGGAGGCGCCATAGAGGTACCATACATTCATTTCCTCAATATATCCTGTAATCTATTAATTCTATTTTTATCTCTATCTCTCCGATAAGCTAGAGATAAAGCCATGTCTGTGTTCTCTCATGTAAACAAACTCCAAGTAAGAGAGAGTTAAAGATTTGGAAATAATGGAGATTTACCTTTGTAATTTCAACTTATTTCTGTTGTTATTTACCAAGTCCCTCAAGGCAACCCCCTACCCCCTCTCACTTTCTCTTCACTAATATATGGGGTAATGTGTGTGTGTGTGTGTGTGTGTGTGTGTGTGTGTGTGTGTGTGTGTGTGTGTGTGTGTGTGTGTGTGTGTAGGGGGGAAGGTGTTTGTTGGCAGGAGGAACACGTTCATTGCGATGACGTTTGTGTTGCTGTCATTCCCCCACCTAGCCAACACCTGACATTACCACCACTACGACTACCACCACTACTACAATTACCACCCTACTACCACCACTACTACCACCACCACTACCACCACCACCACCTACCACCACCACCACCACTACTACCACCACTACCACCACCACCACTACTACCACCACCACACTACTACCACCACCACTACCACCCACTACTACTACCACACCACCACCACTACCACCACCACCACTACTACCCACCACTACTATCACTACTACCACCACTACCACCACCACCACTACTACCACCACTACTACTACCACCACTACTACCACCACTACTACTACCACCACCACCTACTACCACCACCACTACTACCACCACCACTGCACCACCACCACTATCTACCACCCTACTACTACCACTGCTCACCACCCACCACTACTACCACCACCACTACCTACTACCACCCACCACTACTACCACCACCACTACTACTACTACCACCCACCACCACCACCACTACCACCACCACTACCACCACCACACCACTACTACCACCACTACTACTACTACCACCACCACCCACTACTACCACCACCACCACTACTACAATTACCCACCACTACTACTACCACCACCACTACTACCACCACCACTACCCACCACCACCACTACCACCACCACCACTACTACCACCCACTACCCACCCACCACCACCACTACCACCCACCACCACCACCACTACCACCACCACTACTACCACCACCACCACTACTACCACCACCACCACCACTACTACCACCACCACCACCACTATCACCTGCTACCACCACCACCATTATAAACACCGCATTCTTGATCACCAAAAATTCTGGGCATTGATCAGATCGAAAGCCTTTATTATATAAACCTTGATTCTCACCCTTCACAACTTAAACGCTGTAAGTGGTGGGGAGTCGTATTTTTAAGTGGCGAGGTCGTGTTTTAATTGGTGGTCGTGTTTTAAGTGGTGAGGTCGTGTTTTAAGTGGTGAGGGTCGTGTTAAGTGGTGTGGGCATCTTAATTGGTGAGGGTCGTGTTTTAAGTGGTGAGGTCGTGTTTTAAGTGTGTGAGGTCGTGTTTTTAAGTGGTGTGGGTCGTGTTTAAGTGGTGAGGTCGTGTTTTAAGTGGTGAGGGTCGTGATGTAAGTGGTGAGGTTGTGTTTTTTAAGTGGTGGAGGGTCGTTTTAAGTGGTGAGGTTCTTTTAATTGGTGAGGTCGTCATTTAGTGGTGAGGTCGTGTTTTAAGTGGTGAGGATGGGGAGTTTTGAGTTTTAAGTGGTGAGGTCATAAATTAGCAAGGGTCATATTTTTATTACCGTCGTGTATACTTAGCCCATATAATCCACCAGGTCGTGAAACACAACGACCCCAAACAACCAGGGGTCTCAATACACCCTTCTACCATACCTCACCATCACCCATCACCTCACCCATCACCTCCCTCACCCCTAACCACCCTTACCTCCCCACAAACAACACGGTAACACTGCCTATTCGCGTGTACCACACACACACACACACACACACACACACACAATACATATACTTACTTTCATTTATCTGGTTTATACACGAGAAGATTTACGTTCATGGCCTAGGCACACACCTGACCTGAAGCCTCACACTTCACTACTACAAAGGTGTATATAATGAGAGAGAGAGAATCTTCCTCTCCACAATCTTTACCAAAACGTCAATAAATATAATACTGATAACACGAACCATATTTATTCCACCAGTTCCAGATTGTAGAGAGAATTCAACATCACCATCAATTTACCTGTGAATTTTAACCCTTCCAGCATTCGTAATTATCACACAGTTCCCAGCTAAGGAGAGTGCATTAGACACTTTAGTAAATGTACTCAATGAAAAAGACTACAGAGTGCTTTAAGGTCACTGAAAAAGGTCAATGTAGTTAACTGAATGCATTACACCACTAACTGCCCAATGAGTCGCTATGCTAATTACGAATGAGAACACGTAATATTCTAATGGTATCCTGGTAAAGCCATCAGGAAGGAATATGTACAATTCTAATGGTATTCTGGTAATGACGTAGGAACATGTAGCTCTCCAATGGTACCCTGGCAGAGTAATCACCAAGGTACACATGCATAGCTCTCTAATGGTACCCCAACAGAAATCACCAAGGAACACATACGTAACACTCCAATAGTACCCCTGGCAGATAACTCACCAAAGTAAACATCCGTAGCACTCCAATGGTACCCTGGTAGATAAATCACAAAAGTACACATCCGTAGCACTCCAATGGTACCCTGGTAGTCACGAAGGTACATATCTTAAACCTGCTGAGTAATTTAAGAGGCAGGTATGACTCATCGCTTGCTTCCACCGCGTCCTTGGTAACGATATTACAGCAAGGTTTCGAAATAGGTATAGGTAGGTCTTAGCTCTGTATGGAGACTATTTTCTCCTTGCTACGACCAGCCATATTCCTCCCCTCCCTTGCCTTCCCTCCAAACTTCTATCCCTTCACCTCCATTCCCCTTCCTTCCACACTCTTAGCCCTTCAACTTCATCCCCTCCCTATCCATCTCCCTCAACCCCCATCTCCCCCACCCAACTCAACCTCCTCCTCCTACAACCTCATCCACATCCCCCCACCCACCTTACCTCAACTCCCCTACACCCCACACCCACCCAAACCTTTCCTTCCAGAGTACCAACCATTCATTCATTCCTCCTTTATTTCTGCTACACCAGTTACCACTTCTTCCATGTTATTAAAATTCTCTTCGTGCTATTTTAAGACGCTGATTCGCTCGCTATACAACCACATCCTCCCCACCCCCATCCTACCCACCCCCATCCCCCCTCCTGTCCCCCATCCCCCCTCCTGTCCTATTATATCATGACCTTTGACCCCCATCTTGAACTCTTCCATCACGCACCCATCCCACCGAGTTACAGTAATATGACATTAATGATATAATTGAAAGGCGGATATAACAGTACCTAATAACAAGAGGAAACAGTTCAAAGAGATGGCTCCACACACACACACACACACACACACACACACACACACACTGCTTTGGTTGGATGGTTGAGCAGCCGCGTATAGGAATGGCATCTCTCCAAGGTTGGTGTGGGGATTGACGAGAATTTACATCACATGGAATTACATAGTTATAGTTCGTAATGATGGTAGTAGTAGTTAAGATAGTTAGGTTATAAAATAGTAGAGATAGTATGGTTAAAACGGGAGGTTGAAGGCCACTAAATAGTAGTGGTAGTAGTACATTAAAAAAGTAGCACTGTAGTAGTAGTAGTAGTAGCAGGAGTGGTAGAAGTAAGAGTAGTAGTAGTAGTTAATAGTAGCAGCAGTAGTAGTGGTGATCGTATAGTAGTGATAGCGGCGGTGGAGTAGCGGGTCAGACTGACAGACAGAGCCGCGACAATCAGCAGCAGGACTCAGGACTCGCCTTGAGGTAGTGGCCGCCAGAGCTCCGGTAATGACTCACGGAAACAACTCATTCAACTCTCATTTTTTTAGCTGCTTCGCCTTGACTCTCTCAACCAACACTCACTCATAAACCTCAACTTTTTTCTTGTTTAGTAAAATATTAAGGAAGGGGAAACAATAATAATAATAATATATACGTTTTCCTAACCTCGACTGCGTGGGAAAAAAATATCTAGTTCACTTCCTAGATTTTTCCCATTGTTTTTTCCCTTGAGAACTGAGTTAGAAAGTAGGTTTATATATTAAGTATAATTCACATTTACTCAGAAAATAAAATCACCATGTAAATAATATATTAACTAAAAGTGTTTATTTACAGGTCATATAATCAACAAAAACCTGAAACAATATCTTAAAACACAAGAGAATTTATTAAACGTCTTGACAATATTAACTGGTGGATGTAAAATGTGGTAGACTGAATGAAAAAAAGGAGCAGGAAGGAAGGAAGGAAGGAAGGAAGGAAGGAAGGAACGAAGGAAGGAAGGAAGGAAGGAAGGAGTATTATTATATGTATGCGCGAGTTTATATATGTCCGTCCTTTTCTGTCAGTCAATTAGTCAACAAATTAACCAGTCTGTCCATCAAGGAACCGATCAGTCAGCAATCAATCAGTCAGCAATCAATCAATCAATCAATCAATCAATAACATAAATTACTAATAACTTAACTACACCCTGAACAAATTATCAACCAATTAATTTCTCATCTGTTTTCTATTCATATTTTATTTTATTTATTTTTTGTTCAAGAATACTCCCCCTCCCTCCCCCCTCCCTCCCTCCTTCCTTCCTTGCGGCACACATTCCCTCACCCGTCACGGAACGCAGGCGGCAGGCAAGCAGTGAGCTCCTGTCCCTGCGCGCGGACACAATGTCTAACCACCCGTAACGTAAGTGATCCTTCCTCCGTGAAATACACACACACACACACACACACACATACACACACACACACACACACACACACACACACAGGTATTCAGACAAAGAAAGCGTTCACGATTTTCCTTTTTAACGAAATAAGAAAAGGCAACAAAGACATTGAGACGGTCATTCAGGTGAGAACAACGTAATTAGTTAGTTCTTGTAAGATTCTCCCCGTGACGGTAAGCCCCATGCAGGTGAGGGAAGGACACGATCGTCACCGTCTTAACTATAGATAAGTTCACTTAACACCACACATAACTAAGACACCTTAACGCTTGTCTCCTAACTGATGTCATAGTGTACATTATCTAGGTTAGGTCAGGTCAAGTTAGGTCAGGTCAGGTCAAGTTAGGTGAAATTTTAATGATATTTCGTATTTTTGGGGGTTTTACCTTCACAACAAAGCCATAGTTCTTCCCGCAATTATCTCCGCTAAACACACACACACACACAAAACATACATACACACACACACACACACACACACATACATACAATACATACACACACACACACACACACACACATACATACAATTAAGCATATAAAACACAAACGGAGTCCTTCCCACAATCATCTTGGGTAAACTACACCAAAAACGAGAACCTTGTGTGTGTGTGTGTGAGAAGAGACAGACAAACAAAGATACCGTAACTACTACACCATAGCCACCACCATCACCATCACCACCACCACCACCATCATCACCACCACCACCACCACACTCCACCCCCTCCCGTTTACATATACAAGTATCATTCACCGTTTTAACGACAGAGACACAACAGGGAGGATGAGGGTTTTACTGTTGTGGTGAACTGAATACCAAGAACACCGCCGCTACGTTTTCTGTGATATAGAAAACGGAGTGAACGATGATCCCTGCTTTGTATATCCATTGCAATCTTGAGCTTAAAATGACAGACCGACAGACATTCAGACAGAGACGCTATGTACCCAATAAAAAACGGAACAGAATGACGACAGAGAAAATCAGGAATAAATAATAAAAACGATTGAAAAGGAGAAATAAAAATCAGTTCTCCATCATATTTTTTTAGACCAGATGAATGAAATTTTTTATTAAGGGGGAACTTGTAAAATTTCTGGAACAAGACGAACTTCAGGTAAGTTTTCAGTTACAGTTAAAATAAGAGAGAGAGAATAAGAGGGAGGGAGGGGGAGGATAGAGAACAGGCTGGATTCCACTACAGGTTTCGAGTTTCTTTTGTCTCTCGAGTGTCAATAAGGTTTCACTCAAGAGGACACAGGTTTTGAGGACAACTCTGGGTTTTAGTTTACTTCGGATTGTGGTTGGTCTCTGATGTTATTGTTTTGAGAAATAGGTTTCAATTTGATTTTTTATTTCGACAGCTCTCTCTCTCTCTCTCTCTCTCTCTCTCTCTCTCTCTCGGGTTCACAGATACCCTCTAGGCTAAGCACTGTTGGAATATGACTCATTTCAATTAACATCTTAAATACCAGTCTAATGAAACAGATATTTTATACAGAAAATACAGTAGCTGAGGTGTTGTCATGCCTGTATTGCAGTGTTGTCATGCCTGTGTTGCAGTGTTGTCATGTTGGTATTGCAGTGTTGTCATGCCTGTGTTGCAGTGTTGTCATGCCTGTATTGCAGTGTTGTCATGTTGGTATTGTAGTATTGTCACGATATTATTTCACTGCTGTCATGATGGCATTACATTGTTGTCACGAGGTTATTGCAGCATTCCCACGACAATTTTTACCATGCCATGTAAATTACCTGGACTAAAAACCGGTATACAACGCGACGCAGCTAAGAACGAGGCGCCCAGGTGGAACACAACATCGCAAGGGAAAGAAAGACGAGAAAACATCGGGATTTGTGTTGATGCAAAGAGAGAAATGTTTAAAATGCCAAGTATGTGGAAGAACGTGAATGAATGTTTTGTAAGATGAGGACTTGACATACAAACACAGTCCCCCATACGTCTTCTAAGGTGTAAATAAACCTTTAATCAGAGAGTAACATCCACAGTAAGACAAACACACCTACGGGACAATGGTAAATATTTGTTGCAGGTAAAGTGATAATGTGTGCTAAATAACTCAGGTGTGACGCAGGTGATGTACTGAAACTGACCAACCGAGCGTGTCCAGTTGTCGGGGAGTAAGTGGTGAACTCGGGGTTGGTGACGACATACCAGGCACCAATCAAGCGTTAGGAGGGGGGGGGGGCGGTCACAGGTCAGTCGGGACACAGCGCCTGGTGACAACCCCTTTGTATGACACCCTTTGACCTGGTTAAGCTACAGGCGTGACACTAACCACCACCACCGTGTCAGTTGTCATGCAGTCGTAACAAGTCCCGTGACGGTGTCCTTTTTGGTAGTGTGTGTGTGTGTGTGTGTGTGTGTGTAGGGGTTATCTAACTTCCCCTACCCCTACATAGAGCCCCCCCCACCCCCACTTCCCCAACGCCCGCCTCCACCCACCGAACAGCAACCAATTAGAGGCCGTCATGCCTGGCTTAACCGGAAGCACGGGCGTGAGAATTGATGTGCGACGCCCTGTGGTTGTGACAGTGATTGTTGTCACCCTCATTGTCCTCGCCTGCAGCCCACGCCCACGCTAGGCCGCCCACGCCCACAATAATGCCCCACCACTCACATGCAGCTGACCTTATGCTCCCGACACGCCTATGGTCAAATGATGCCCCTAAGGAGTACCTCAACGCCCCATGCTGTCCTCACGCCCACGCCAACAACAACCCACGCCCACCACACCCTCTTGGCGTCACACAGAGCAACATAAACACTTCAGCCAAATCGTTAATATTAGCATCAACAAGCAAGAGTTATGAACACACACACACACACACACACACTCACACTCACACACACACACACACACACACACACTCCATATATAACTTTCACGTAACTGTCCCATTAATTTAATCCGAACAACTCAATCTCTCCTTTTTTCTGACATAAATGACACATCCATTTACATATTTACACCGCTTGTAAATTATATAACAACAACAACAAAACATTTACAGCATTATTTACATCTTATGGAATCTGTCACATTCTTCAGAGGGAAACTTGCAGCATATTTCTTATACATGGGATACATAGAGGGAACATAGGATCCATAAGATAGAATGAATAGGATACATAGGATAAATAGTATACATAGGATACATTAACTATAATACATTGGATAAATAGCAACATTCTTAAGCAATTTTTTCGCTGGTCTCCTGTACAAGACTTAAAAGCCTCGGTGAATCTACGGACACTAAAACAAACAAACAAACAACGCAACAACAAAAATGTACACCAACAAAAAAATAAACAATTATCCACCATAACAAAAACACAACAAATACATCTGAGTCAACACACACACACACACACACACACCTTCATTTATCTCCTAACAAATGTCACATTAATTTACAAGATGCTTGAAATATATTCCGCCCATGACAACCCAAACAAACAAACAAACAATCTATGGCGGTTCCGTCAACAACGGCGGGGGAGGGGGAGGGGTAGGTGAGGTGACGGAGGGAAGGGGAGGTAATTTGCCTGTTGGTTCAGTTATGATGCTGGTAATACTGGCTGACCGCTAAACCTTGCAGGAGGTCAGAGCTGTTTATATATGTCTGAACGTTGGGTGGTGTCATATTACTGTGGTTAGTCATGCAGACACAACCACTAAATAATAATAATAATGATACGAGTGATAATTCTTCTTCGTCTTTATTATTATTATTATTATTATTATTATTATTATTATTATTATTATTATCTAAAAATTATCACAATACTATTACAACTACTACTACTACTAATAATAATAATAATAATAATAACAACAATAATAATAATAATAATAATAATAATAATAATAACAATAATAACAATAACAACAATAATAATAACAACAATAATAATCATAATAACAATAATAATAATAATAACAACAATAATAATAACAATACTACTACTACTACTACTACTAATAATAATAATAATAATAAAGACGAAAGAGACCATGTAAAACCCACTAACAAACTTGTGCAGTAAATAAGAGAGGGAGACACAAACAGTGGTGGATGACCTCTGTAATATTGTACACAACACTGTTTTCACCTGGACAAACTTACTACGTCGTTCACCTTGAGAGGGAAAGACGTCCGACTTGTTTACAAAATAAGTAGAAGACAGGGGAGGGAGAGGGGGAAGGGAGGGGGGTGCTAGGAGGAGTGGGGAGAGGGGTGCTAGGAGGAGTGGGGAGAGGGGTGCTAGGAGGAGGGGAGTGCTTGTGTCCCTCCTGTGGGGTGCTTGACCTGGGCTCTCCTCCTTCAGGTTTTTTATTCGCTGGTCTCCACAATTATTAAACAAGAAGTTATCTCTGGGAACGAAAACATTGATATTATGACGAAGGAAAAGGTGAGACAGGTGAGGGAAGGTGAGGGAAGAGGCTGTTGATCCCTCCGAAGAAAGACTTTAGAAAAACAAAAACAAACCCGAAATGATGGAGAGTAAACTGACTTATTCTGTAGCACAAAGAAGACAAAAACCTAACTTGTATTGCTTCACCGTTTACCTGCCAAACACGTGGTATATTTTTCACACTTCTTGCTTCAGAAAATATTACTCTACCCTGAGACTTTCTAAACGAATTTCAACATACAACTCAAAAACTTTTAACCACCTACAGTCTTTACAACATTGCAACACAAACACCTATTCAAATAATCTTTTCTATAATTTTCAAGGTTATGTGATTAATTCCTCACAGCCACAACATAACAATCGACAGTGGCCAGAAGACAATCCATAGCTCATTGGAACTTGCCTTAAGGTGTGATCTCTGAATCCCTTTAAGTACTGTGTCCCTGTACCTGTGTTAATGACGTGCACCATCCTACCCACCACCTGATAAAAGCTGACTTATCAATAAACACCATAAAGCCTAAATTACCATACTCTCTTAATTCCTTTTTATCCCCAAAACACTTTCATAATCAGTGTTACGAGACTAAATAAACCACCAAGTCACCTCTCGTTACCATTACATGCACACCTGTGAGTTACCTGTGGGTTACCTGTTCAGTGTCGTAAGTTTAGGTTTGTTAATGTTGCGTCAAGTGGCGTCAATTCCACTCGAGCAGCTTACAGGGTCGTCGATGGGCCATTAAACTCGCTAAAGATGGGGAATGGCAGAGTGTCTGGTCGTGAGGGCGTAACACAGCTCGCTAAACCTGAATGATTCCTCCTAAGCAATAGTTGGCAGCTGTGGCTTTCAGGTACTCGAAATTTTCTCTTTATGTTTTCCATTGCGTATGTGTGTGTGTGTGTGTGTGTGTGTGTGTGTGTGTGTGTGTGTGTGTGTGTGTGTGTGTGTGTGTAGGCGCCTTAGGTGTGGCTTTGTGCGTGTGTATATGTAATTTTATTGTGCTTTATGCGCGCGTGTGTGTGTGTGTGAGGGAGGGGCAGGTGTTTCACTCTCACCTGGGGCGACCTTGTCATCACCTGTGGGTTTCATCACCTTTGTCACATAGCCCAGTCTTACCCTCAACCATAGTCCACCCTGTTGAGACCCGACGTTCTCCCATCTTCTCTATCCAACTCCAGGGAACAAATTGTACAGGTGGCCAAGTTAACATATTGCTTTAGCTAACTATTATCTAAGTTAATCACAGTGTTTAAGTAATTAATTATTATCTAATTTAATCATAGTGTTCAATTAACTACTGTCTAAACTAGGACTGCCTAGTGAAGGGGAGTGAAGCGTGGGCAAGCAGTGCCCATAGTGTGCAGCCGGGTAGAGCTGTGGGCGGGGAGGTGTGGGAAGGCCAGGGTAGGTAGGCTGGTCCAAGGTTAATATCAAGATGCAGGCCGCGTACCGTGCAGGCTGGGGTCCTCAGCACTAATGTCCGCCTCCCATAGTCGGGACGCCCCAGCACCTGTGGTCTACCTGTGCTGTACTGTTGTTTGTTGTCTTATAAACACGGCAACGCTGGGGTCTTGTAAACACGGCAACGCTGGGGTCTTGTAAACACGGCAACGCTCGGGTCTTGTAAACACGACTACGCTGGGGTCTTGTAAACACGACTACGCTGGGGTCTTGTAAACACGGCAACGCTGGGGTCTTGTAAACACGACTACGCTGGGGTCTTGTAAACACGACTACGCTGGGGTCTTGTAAAGCACGACTACGCTGGGGTCTTGCTAAACACGACTACGCTGGGGTCTTATGAAAAACACGACTACGCTGGGGTCTTGTAAAGCACGACTACGCTGGGGTCTTGTAAACACGACTACGCTGGGGTCTTGTAAACACGGCAACGCTGGGGGTCTTGTAAACGCACGACTACGCTGGGGTCTTATAAACACGACTACGCTGGGGTCTTGTAAGCGACTACGCTGGGGTCTTGTAAACACGACTACGCTGAAGTCTTGTAAACACGACTACGCTGGGGTCTTGTAAACACGACTACGCTGGGGTCTTGGCAAACACGGCAACGCTGGGGTCTTGTAAACACGACTACGCTGGGGGTCTTGTAAACACGACTACACGCTGGGGTCTTGTAAACACATTACGCTGGGGTCTTGTAAACACGACACGCTGGGGTCTTGTAAACACGGCAACGCTGGGGTCTTATAAACACGGCAACGCTGGGGTGCTTGTAAGCTTTGACTACGCTGGGGGTCTTGTAAACACGACTACGCTGGGGTCTTGTAAACGACTGGGGTCTTGTAAACACGACTACGCTGGGGTCTTGTAAACACGACTACGCTGGGGTCTTGTAAACACGACTACGCTGGGGTCTTGTAAACACGACTACGCTGGGGTCTTGTAAACACGGCAACGCTGGGGTCTTGTAAACACGACTACGCTGGGGTCTTGTAAACACGACTACGCTGGGGTCTTGTAAACACGACTACGCTGGGGTCTTGTAAACACGGCAACGCTGGGGTCTTGTAAACACGGCAGCACTGGGGTCTTGTAAACACGACTACGCTGGGGTCTAAAAATATAGCAATTAATTTTCAACTCCACCAATCAGCCCTACGGATACCAACCACTAACCAACAGACTATCCCACCCACACTAACACGGCTTATAACTAGCACTTGATACCCTACTCACACAAGAACGCCAACCAGGTGATAGCGACAGGGTGTAGACAGGTCACTAATTACCCCCCAAAAACTGCCGTGCCGCATCAAACCAAACCTGTCCAAGGTAACCATTAATTAGGTCAGGTGGGATGAAAGTTCTTTAGCAGTCTAAAAGTTAAATATTAAAAGTGAGAGGAATTTGACGTAAAACTTTATGTCGAGGGTTTTTGTTCCTTCACCGACGAGTTTTAAAGAATATATCGTATACTGATGACTTTTATAGTGGTATTATGAAGTATATGAACTGGTGAACTTTGAAGAATAGGTAGTTTGTGCGTCTCTCTCTCTCTCTCTCTCTCTCTCTCTCTCTCTCTAAACACAAATACCCTCGCTACACACACACACACACACACACACCATAAAACAAACGCCCACTTTTTTGTTACTCGACATCTTTCCAGGAATCACCAGACAGACAGAAGAGGAAAGGAAGGAAGAGGAGGAGGAGGAGGTGGGGCTGAGGCTGTGGCTGATGTCCAGTACAAGTCAACCTGACACGAACAAACGAGGGCGATTCATGGCGCATCGTGATAAGACTTCTTGAGACCGTTCTTGTGGTTGGGGGATACAAGTGAACCATAAGAGACTGCAAGAAGGTGGTGGGCGTCGTCTTCATTGCTCCAGTGGTTGATTCCTGTACCAAAACATACGATTATCTTTTGTTTTAAAGGCTGGAAGTTTTTTTTCCTCTTCTATTCATGTTTGGCAAGTCATCACTACCTGCAGAAGTCACTGTAAACATCACGACTCTCGCTATGTTGGTTAGGTTAGGTTAGGTTAAGTTCCCAGGTGAAGGAGGATAAGTCACATGGGTGTACGACTGGGCTGCAAGTCACCTGTCGTCAGCGAGACCCAAGCGAGTGGTCTGTTCCTGAAGGTGCATAACTCGTCCCCAAAAAAGCCTAAATCACCAGCCATCATCAGTAGTACTATACGCATGGTGGGTCGAACAGCACCACAACTACTCATATACAACGCTGGATGACCTGAGGGGATACACACACACACACACACACACACACACACACACACACACACACACACACACACACACACACACAAGAAACTGAAGGGGAGACAGCACCTCGCCTTGTACAACACCACTACCCACTAATAAGGTAAATCCTAGAAAAAGATGACGAGTCGTTAAAATTAAAATAAGACCTTTTTTAATAATTACCTCCGTTGAACCCAGACTTACCAGACCACCAGTTAATACTAGGAGTCACTTCACACTACCTTAGCTGCGTGATGTGGAGAAAATATAATATTCGTTGATGATAAAAAGATCAGTTTATCCATACAGATCTTTGGCCACCACCTCCCTATACGACACCACTAGTATACTGTAACCTAACCTAACCTAACCTAACCTATACGACACTATTAGTATACATATGACACGACCTAACCTAACTTAACCTGACCTAACCTAACTTAACCTAACCTAACCTAACCTATACGACACTATTAGTATACATATGACACGACCTAACCTAACCTAACTTAACCTAACCTAACCTAACCTAACCTATACGACACTATTAGTATACATATGACACGACCTAACCTAACCTAACTTAACCTAACCTAACCTAACCTAACCTAACCTATACGACACTATTAGTATACATGTGACACAACCTAACCTAACCTAACCTAACTTAACCTGATCCAACTTAACCTAACCTAACCAAACCTTCACCAGACCTTTGAACAGAACAGTGTGGTCACCAGAGTACTTGTTGAAGTTTCGAAAGGAACTTACGATCATATACACATCATACAATTTATATAAAAAATGTATATATAAACTGACTACAAATGTCACTTGCTCCGTCCTGACCAAGTAACATTTTAATTTTAATCAATATACATACTTTTTCTGGCCTTAACACCAATTCTAAAATCTGTGTTACATACAGAGAGATTTAGAGAGGAGTAAAATAAAAAAAAATAAAAATAGGAAATAAAATAGTAATAGTAGTCTCCCAGCGTCAGGGTAGCAGGTGTAGCATAGCTCAGGTGGGAGAGACAGACAGAAGAGAGAGAAGAGACGAAGAGAGAGAGAAGAGAGACGAATAGACAGAAGAGAGACGAATAGAGAGAAGAGAGAGAGAGAGAGAGAGAGAGAGAGGGGGGGGGTTGAAAGCCATCATACCAACGATAACATCATTACCTGAGGTTATGGTGCAGGTGGGCAGGTAAGTGAGGAAGGTTAGGTTAAGCTAGGTTAGGGTGGGAGGGTGACGAGGAGGTACTGCCCTGTATACTGTGTTACAAGTAAGATACACACGAGGAACACTATACATACAGGTATACAGATACATGTATACAACTACGTGCTAGTGACCCTCAATGATCACACACACACACACACACACACACACACACACACACACACACACACACACACACACACACCTATGAGCTTACACCAGTCCTAATTTCTAGATGACGTGTTCTCGTGTTCTATGTACGTATGTTACCTGTACACCTACCCGCAAGAACATCAGCCACTTCTAAACCAGCCCCACTTAAACCAGTCACCACGTACACTATTCTCCCCTAAACCAGTCACCACGTACACTATTCTCCTCCGAACCCGCCCCACGTACACTATTCTCCCCTAAACCAGTCACCACGTACAATATCTTCCCCCTAACCCGTCCCACGTACACCGGCCTCGACATACAACAGCTTGTGTGGAGGAGAAAGACGACCCCAACTTCCTCTCACCCTGTGTCCCCATGTACACCAAATCCCACGTACATCCCACTAGTGTCAGGGAGAGAGAGAGAGAGAGAGAGAGAGAGAGAGAGAGAGAGAGAGAAAGAGAGAGAGAGAGAGAGAAGACATGCCCCGGCAGTGCCCCACCCAGAGTGCCCCGGGGCCAGGAGGAGGAACTTTCGCCTGCGTTTCCGCCAGTGAAAGTGCGCCGGGCACCCATGAGGCACTCCACGCCCGCTAAAGGTTACCAGGGAGAAAATCGCGGTAGAAAACACACCGGCGAGGGGGGAGAGGGGGGGTAGTAGGAGGAGGGTAGGAGGAGGGAGGGGGTAGGAGGAGGGAGGGGTAGGAGGAGGAGGAGGGGGGTAGGAGGAGGAGGAGGGGGTAGGAGGAGGGAGGGGTAGGAGGAGGAGGGGGTATGTGGAGGGAGGGGTGGGGAGGGGAGTAGGAGGAGGAGGGGTAGGAGGAGGAGGGGGTAGGAGGAGGAGGAGGGGGTAGGAGGAGGGGTAGGAGGAGGAGGGGGAGGAGGGGGTAGGAGGAGGAGGAGGAGGAGGAGGAGGGGGGGTAGTAGGAGAAGGAGGAGACACAGGCGGAGGTAGTGAAGTCAACGGCCCCGCTCCCTCCTTACCTCCCTGCCAACAGCACCCGTCTACTTTATCTACCTACAACAACAACAACTACAACAACAACAACAAATACAACAACTACAACAACAACTACAACAATAACAACACTTTCTCTATCTCTCAACGCATCTACAGAAACAACCAGCAATTTTTTTAGGACAATTAACTTTCTCCCATTTTCTCTTTCTTCCTTTCTTTATTTCATTTTATTTCTTAACCTTCTCCCTCTCTCTTATTTTGTTTCCTATTCTTCCTCTCTCTCACTTTTCTTCTGTTTCCACTTTCTACGTCGTCCTCTCTCTCTCTCTCTCTCTCTCTCTCTCTCTCTCTCTCTCTCTCTCTCTCTCTCTCTCTCTCTCTCACCCCAAACAAACCTCAAATTAATAACAAACCCAACGCAGAAAACGTCGTAAAATGGCTCTGCTTTCCTTAGGTTAGGTCAGGTCAGGTTAGGTCAGGTCAGGTTTGGTTAGGTTAGGTTTGGTTAGTTCAGGTCAGGTTAGGTCAGGTCAGGTTTGGTTAGGTTAGGTTTGGTTAGTTCAGGTCAGGTCAGGTCAGGCCAGGTCAGGTCAGGTTTGGTTAGGTTAGGTCAGGTTTGGTTAGATTAGGTTAGTAAAGTCCCGCACAGTTTCTGATGGGCAGAGAGGAACCATCACCAACACTTTACGACTTTCAGAATGTTCAGTTAATACCCAGGCTTCCTTCACCAGCGATGCCGAGGGAGATTACGTGTACGTGTGTGTTGTTTGTGAGTGTGTGTGTGTGTGTGAGTGAGTGAGTGAGTGAGTGAGTGAGTGAGTGAGTGAGTGAGTGAGTGAGTGAGTGAGTGAGTGAGTGAGTGAGTGTGTGTGTTTATCGTCGGGAGGGTTGCAGGAAGGGTTCTGCTGACGAGGCCTCTACCCCATGCGGGGGGAGGGAGGTACTCTGGCTCCCTCCTCCTCCATCCCCTCCTTCAGGCTTGCAAGAGAGAGGGAGAGTACTCGAACCTCTGAAACAAATAACTCCCTTTAAGAGTGAAAACCCTGCGCGCGCTCTCTCTCTCTCTCTCTCTCTCTCTCTCTCTCTCTCTCTCTCTCTCTCTCAGCGCCTTCGGAAGAACCAGAGAGACAAGTTCTACTCTAAATGAAACTTCAATTCATCACTATCTACATACCCATCTACAGAAAGCGGGGGTAGGGAGGGGAGGGGAAGGAAGGAAGGGGCAGAGGGGTACAGGTTGGGGCATACAGTGCTACGCCAAGTTTTCACTTCGCTTTAGGACGTTGAGGGTCTTGGTGTCATCCCAGTCTGCCCAATGTTTGTCGTCCTCCTCCGCTGGCCTAAGGTGAGCTAATGGGTGTGGAGTTGTGATCTTCTTCTTCTTCTTCTTCTTCTTCTTCTTCTTCTTCTTCTTCTTCTTATTATTATTATTTGCTCTGACCTTCTGGGTGTGTTAGGGGTATCATCTCAGCGTCGATAGAAGAACACACAAACAACACTATCCCAAACAACACAACAAAGTAGATATACAAACAATATAAACAATAGACTCCGGTAAACAAGTAAACAACCCAGCTGAGTCTACAAACAAGACCATCTGCAGCTGAGTTAACTAAACAACCTCTTTTAAGCACATAACTACCCCCCCCCTTTAGGTACTAACAGCCCCCCTCGCCCTCAAACAACCTCATTAACAAATAAACAAGCCACATCACACGGTTCCGCCTCATTAAGGTTCTGCCGTTATGTTATAATAGCCTTCCTCCCCCTAACTCTTCTTCCTCCCTGTCTCTTCCTCCTACTTGTCTCCTCCTCCCCCCTTACCTTACCTCCTTCTTCCACCTGCCCCCTCCTCCTCCTCCCTACCTTTCCTCTTGCCTCCACTTCCTACTCCTCTACTTCCCACCTCCTCCAACCTTCCCTTTTCCTTTTCCTCATCTTCCTTCCTCTCCTCCTCCAGCTTTGCCCGATCCTCTCCTCCATCCACCTCTAACACCCCCTCCACTACTAGTCCACCCCCACCCCCACCCCACTTCCTTCCTCCCTCTCTTCCCCAACCCCACCTCTCCCCCCATCCCCCCACACCCCCACCTCTCCAGAGGGACGTGCCACAACACTCTCACCCTCACGCTTTTTTTTAGTCTTTATTTTTATCTTTTTTTATCAGTGGCGGGAAACGTGGCGTCGAGCCGGACAGGTTAACTCTCTCTCTCTCTCTCTCTCTCTCTCTCTCTCTCTCTCTCTCTCTCTCTCTCTCTCTTTTCTGTCTGTCTGTCTTGTCTACGTGTCTGTCTTATCTCCATTTCCCCCCCACAGTCTCACTTACTCTGTAGTTTTCGTCTTTTTTCTATCTGTCTCTGCCTGTCAATCCAATTTTTACCAGTTGCCTGTCATTCCCGTCTATCTGTACGCCTGTCTATCCGTCTGTCTAGCGGTCTATTTCAATGTCTATCCATACCTGTGCCTGTCTATCCGATTTTCTGTCTGTTGGTTTGTTTCACCGTTTTTGTGAGTTAGCTCTCTCTCTCTCTCTCTCTCTCTCTCTCTCTCTCTCTCTCTCTCTCTCTCTCTGTGTCGTCTTCATCATGATAGTGACCAGCGCCTCCAGTACGACACAGGTTTTACACGTAAAATGACTAGTCTGGATCTTTGTTGGTGGTGATTGTGGTGATAGTGGTAGTGATTGTGGTTTGTGGTGATTGTGGTAGTGGTGATGATAGTAGTGATGGTACAATGACAATTTTTTTTTTACCTAAACTGATTTCATCTTCAAGTTCAAAACACACACACACACACACACACACACACACACACACACACACACACACACACACACACACACACACCATTAAGCCACTACCACTTTACTCCAATAAGGATCTAAGATAACAGCATAATGGTCGAACACTATGAGGGGGAATCTCTTTTTGTTATCTAGGAAAATTACCGAAGTAGGTGGAGGGTGGGGGGGATATTACAACACCACCATCCTTGACATACTCAGAACTCGCTGTGACAGTGACGGGGATAACGCCGGTTGGGAAGGGTGTATTAACGGTGACGAAGTGTTACAGTGACGGGTTCTTGCAGTGACAGGGTCTTGCAGTGACGGGCCCTAGCAGTGACGGGATCTTTGCAGCAGTGACGGGGGTGTTACAGTGACGGGGTCTTGCAGTGACGGGGGTGTTACAGTGACGGGGTCTTACAGTGATATAGAGTATAAGTGAACTAGACTGCCAACTGTTACCATGAATACAGTCAGTGTGTTACAGCAGTCATAGGTACAGAGTACAGTTACATCAGTCAGTCAGTCAGTCGGTTACAGCATCAAAATCATTCAATGGGCGACACTCGGCACACACACACACACACACACACACACACACACACACACACACACACTTACTATTAATGATACAGTAGAAAAGGAAGAGGAAGAGGTTAACAAGATGAAGGAGGGGGGAAAGGGGAAGGGGAAGGGGAAGGGAAGGGGGAAGGGGGAAGGGGGAGGAGGAGGAGGGTCAGATAAGCTGGGACTGCAGGTGAGAGGACCACCAGTGTTGACGTGGCCCCCACACACGGTTGCCGGACCAGGTGGGTAGGGGGGGCAATGTTACCAGACCAGGCGAGGGGAAGGAGGAGAGCAGGAAGGGGGAGGGCAGTGAAACAGATAAGAGAGAGAGTGAGGGCGAGAGTTATACACCATAGCGGCGGGGAAGAATGGTACCTGGTCGGAGCATTTGTGATGAGGCATACCTGTCGAGGAGCCCAGGGAACCCATCAACACGCAACACGCCGGGCCGAGACGTGGTACAGGCATGTTCCTCTCACACCTGACACATGAATCTTCACCAAAACACACCTGAAACTTTCCACATGACATAAATGCAACCTTTCCCTGATGACACAGCTGTAATTCTTCATACATGACATATATATGACACACCTGTACCTTCCATACATGACACAGACACACCTGTACCCTTCCATACATGACACATATGACACACCTGTGTAAATTCCTTCCATACATGACACATAAGACACACCTGTACCCTTCCATACATGATACATATGACACACCTTGTACCTTCCATACATGACACATAAGACACACACCTTGCCCTTCCAGCCCATGACACATAAGACACCACCCTTCCACATGACACATAAGACACACCTGTACCCTTCCATACATGACACATAAGACACACCTGTACCCTTCCCATATGATATATATGACACACCTGTACCCTTCCATACATGACACATAAGACACACCTGTACCCTTCCTTGACACACAGAGACACCATACATGACACATAAGACACACCTGTACCCTTCCATACATGACACATAAGACACACCTGTACCCTTCCATACATGATACATAGACACACCTGTACCCTTCCATACATGATACATATGACACACCTGTACCCTTCCATACATGCCACTTTCATACATGTTCAGAAGATCTGTAAGAGAGAGAAGAGAGAGAGAGAGAGAGAGAGAGAGAGAGAGAGAGAGAGAGAGAGAGAGAGAGAGAGAGAGAGAGCTCTTACAGACTAGTGACAGAAGATAGACCCCACAGAGGATCGGTTACGGTGATAGACAGGTGACAGATTCTGGTGATCCTCTTTGTCTTCTGTCTGTCTGTCTGTCAATCATCTCTCTGTTTCGAGTTTTTAGGTGAAGAAAAAGGAAGAGGAGGAGAGGAAGAAGAGAATGAGGAGGAAGAGAACGAGAAGTAAGAGGAGGAGAAGGAGGAAGACGATGAAGAAGGGGAAGAAGAGAAGGAAGAAGGAGGAAAAAGAAGAGGAAGAATAAGAAGTAGAAGACCGATCATTAGCTGTCAACGGCAGAGTACTAACAGCCAGACGGACGGACAGGTAGAACCGCAAATTAGACGGAATTGCACATTTTCGTTGGGTAAAGAAATCCATAACACGAAAAGGTAAAGAGGCAGTGTGTGTGTGTGTGTGTGTGTGTGTGTGTGTGTGTGTGTGTGTGTGTGTGTGTGTGTGTGTGTGAGTGTGATGAGGTGGTTGCGTCACGGCTCAGCAGCTCCACTATTGACTTCTTTGGCCAGCTTCCTCCCCCTCCTTCTCCCTTCCTCCTTCTCTCCCCCCCTCTCCTCCTCCTCCTCCCTCAGGCCAAGAACAGATTGCATGATCATTAAATCTTCAACAGGAGGACCGGAAGCGTTGTTTGCCCGGCCTGGAACCAATACTCCAGCACTGGCGAACTGGACTCCACATTCTCAAGAGTTCTTACAATAAATCTAGTGAGGAGAACCAACCAAAACTTGCCCTCTTAAAACAAAGATGGCGTCAACTTTGCAATAAAACTCTACCGTAAATAAAACGTAACTTTATCCCTTATATACGAAGGTGCAGGAGGAAAAAGAGGAACAATCTACGAATATATTGACACTTCGAACCCTGGAAACGTAGTGTCGAGGTCGAGTACTTCACCATAACGCCCTGGTATGTGGAGAATTTTCACCTGGATTGAGAACCCTGACCAGGAGTGTGGGAGGTGTGTGTGTGTGTGTGTGTGTGTGTGTGTGTGTGTGTGTGTGTGTGTGTGTGTGTGTCCCTTGATCAGTCTTGGAGTCGAATTCCACCGTCTAGCTTACAGAGACAACAACACGGAGGAGACCAAAGAAAGAAAACGAGAGAGACCATTTTACCATCAGCGACTTACGTTAACGAGAAAGAGAAAAAAAGAAAGACGAAAAAACTAGAGAAGAAAATGGAAAGAAAAGCAACAAGGACGTAACATCAACACTGGAGGGAGCCCGTACTGCTGAAGGTGCTGCTGGTGGTGGTGGTGGTGGTGAGTCATCTCCTGAAGACTCAACAATTCACACTCTTCAGTACCCAGTAACCTTCAGAGTACATGAAGATAATTTGACTCCATTAAATATCCAAATTAACCAAAACAAAAAAGAAGGTAATCGCACGTTGAAAAAAATAATCCTGGAAATAATTGTTACTTACGGTGCATTAAATTGTTAAGAGCGGCTGTAGAGAATATCCCCAGCGTTTAAAAACAGGAAAGCCACCCCCCCCCAAGCGCCGACGACCTGTGTACATGTGCGTATCATTCGTTAATTCTATACACATGTCGTTTTGTCTTTTGTCAAGAGCACAGGACCTTGGCAGTCATCCAGACCTTACGAGCTAACACGAAAATACCCAGAATTTAACTTAGCTGGGAGAAGATGTTAATATCTGCCAAAAATCGTCCAGAATTTAACGTCAACAATATACTAAAATAGTCTTGTTAATATTCTCCTGTGTTCTAGTTCTTGTTCAAATTATCCTCATCTGTTCTTTGTTCTTCCCTTTCATACCACTATGTACTTCCTCTCTCCTCCTCTCCTGTTTATCACTATATGTTTCCATCATCATCATCACCATTAAAGGTCTTCCACATTCCAGTGTTCATGTGAGTTCAAAGACTTGACTCGAAGCTAATGTACTCCTGCTACTCCCTCCTCCTCCTCCTCCTCCTCTTCATTCTCCACCTCCTTCACTTCCACCTCCTCTTTCTCTCTTCCTCCTCATCCACCACCACCTCCTCCTCTCCCTCCTTCTCCACCACCACCTCTTCCTCCTTCTCCACCACCTCTTTCCCTCCTCCTCCTCCTTGCTCTCTTCAGTTCTTTCTTTGCTTTCTTTTGTCATTTATCGCTTCCTTCACTTTCCAGGATTTCTTAATGGTAACCGGCAGCTGTCTTTTTCCCCGGCTGTTTGTCTTCTAGTGGGTAGGTGGGTACGTGTGGGTTCCTCCAGGCACGTCTACTCGAGTAACTAAGAGACGCCAAAACTTGTATGACAATTGGTAAAAAAAAATAGTTGCCAACAGTGTGTGTGTGTGTGTGTGTGTGTGTGTGTGTGTGTGTGTGTGTGTGTGTGTGTGTGTGTGTGTGTAAGAATCGCTACACTAATATCACCCGTAAACTGTGAAAGTTTTCGTTGTTATTTCACATACACACACACACACTTCTCTCTCTCATCAGATATTTTCACCCAGGTCAAAATATGTGACTAAATCATTCCCCATCAGTCATACACGATAATTTTTCTAATATCTTTTCACTGGTTTTCACTCACGCACGTTGAAATAACTAACTATGTATCATTTAAGACAAGTGGAACGCTCTAATGCCTCGTTTTCACTCACAGATGCTCAACACGTGACTGTTTTATTTACTTAACACCAGTCAGCCAAATCGGTGTCACTCCATTGAGGAAAAACACACACACACACACACACAGGTACTTTCATTCTAATTAACGTCTGCGGTAAGAAATAACACACACACACACACACACACACACACACACACACACACACACACACACACACACACACACCGGGGTTTAATGTTAAGTGTGGTCGGATATGTTTCTTGTATCTAAGCGATTTTCACCCCATCAATATATTGCGGATTACCGAGTCATCGTTACCTTATTAAACTTCAGTTGTAGCAAGATACGTGCTGTAACGTAGCCTACGATAAATAATAGTAAGGTGTGTATTGATGACGATGACGATGACGATGATGATGATGATGATGATGATGATGATGATGATGGCATTAATGCTCATACTACTACTACTAATAATAATAATAATAACTAATAATTATAACAGTAACGATAATAATAACAACAATAATCATAACTAATAATAAAAATCACATTAACAACAACAATAATAACAAATACCTCAACACATTCCAATCCCATTCAAAAGTTAACACGTAATTATTCTCCACTAAAAAGCCCGACACACACGAACGGCCACAACTTAAAAGAAAAGGTCTCTCATACAAGCGGTCAGACACATCCCTCCCAAAAGACCACAACTCAGGTCTTAGTCTTTAGTCAAACTGTTTCCGTGGGACCAATAGTTGCGAATCGTCGACAGCGCATCCATAGTGAGGGGGGGTCTTAAGACTTGCCGAGGTTTTGGCCCTATTCAGACATCTTTTTAACACGTAATCCCAGCGAGGCACAATTACACGCCCGAGACAGTAAAAGACGTCGTTACATTTAGATACACTCCCCCGGGGGTGATAGGATGGTCCCCTTCAGGTGTAGGTAGTCAGGTACTCCCGTGTCCGTGTGTGTGTTTTGTCGGTGGTGGGTCACTGGACTTCGCTGCTCCAATACCCGGAAATATCAATGTCTGAGGACTAGACTATCCATACCCGTATTCTTCTTCACTATCCTATCGCATAAATCTATACTACTATCCCCGCACTATCCTCAGACACTATCCTCTGACGAACTATTCCTCGCAGAAATAATGAAGTTAAAGAGACTCTGAGGGGGTGAGGGTCAAACCATCAAACACAACATCAGATGACCGCTGGCAGCTGTTTGTATCTCAATAGAAAAAGACAAACTAAGAATTAAAATGTTCCCGTAGGTGAAGGTAAGGTCTATGTGGCTTAAGGTTCAAGAAGACAAACACCAGTGCCTTTACCTTACCAGTTCTCGACTAAGCTGAGCGTCTATTACTTGGTCATGGTGAGCCCAGTAGCCGGAGGTAAGGAGGGACCTACGACGCATCAACACCGCTCCCTCGCACCTCTCCTGGCTTGACTCGCTGGGGCACTTGTCACTTCCCGGGGTTCCTGGGAGTCTCTCTCTCCAATCACAATAGTAGTAGAAGGACTCGTCAATGGTCTCGATATATAGCGAGTTGACGAGACCCTGTGTGACTCTCGGCCGTCTCGTCGTGGGTCACTCTGGGCGGCCAACTACTCGAGTCTGCTGGCAGCTTCTCATCGCCCACCTCCTCCCTCACTCGTGTTCAACATCATTCCCCCAAATCATTCTTCTTCACCTGGATGACACTTCACTTTCTTATTAACGAGTAACACTTTATGTTTTATTTCGTTATGCTGTTGATATACTGTACGTGTACACAAGTCTTGCTGGACGCAGATTTTCCTCAGCTTCAGTATACTCAGGCTACAGGTCAGTGCAACGTCCCAGGTCGGCCGGCACCAGTGCTGTGTACCTGCTAGATGACCGTCATATCATTCACTACTAACTGCCAGTCACACCTGGCAGCTAACTTCTAGGTGGAACGCACCAGTGGTGTCGACAATGGGAGACCTTCAGTCAACGTGGCCACACACTCAAACTCAATTGCCAGAGATTGATTTTGCTGTAGCTCTGTGGCACCACCTGTATATACACCTGTAATCTTTTCACTGCACTTCCTTTTTCCCTGACTCGGACACACCTGTACTTTGCACCTGTTGCCGCCACGACCTGCGGGATCACTAGAGGAGTGGTTTTCAAAGACAATTTTTACGGAACTCGAGATTTGATTTAACACTTTACTCCAGCACTACCGGAGAAGGAGGCGCTATGTGATGGTGTGTTCCAGCTGTCAACACCACCAACACGTGGGCTCCAACGACACAACAATCAAGCTGGGGGGAGGAGGACCTGCACCGCCGAGGGCCGGGTTCCCACGCCAGCGCCCACCGCGGTGAAATCTGAAGGATGATTTTTCAGTTTCCCCTTTTCACCCAGTCACAACTCTTTCACAAAACAAACACTTGGTATTTTGTCACTTGTGTCTACAATGCATATTTCCGTCTCTCATGTATGTATACAGAGGGAGAGGGAGCTGGGGCGTGTGTGTGTGGAGGGGAGTGACGGTGGTGTTGGTGGCAGGGGAGACTGACACGCTACGGAGGCCCCGTCCTGGATGTGGACGCGCCCGAGCCTGCGCCCGACAAAACACCCGCTTCATCCACCCCTCGTCAACACGGATTCCACTCTACCCCTACTCCACCTGCACCTCCACCCACCGCCACTATGTCACCAGTACCCAGAGACTATAATACCTCACCGTTTGTTAAGGACTGACAATGCAGGCAGTGGGAGCTAAAAGGGACGGGTCCTTGCCTCTATAGTTCCGGCACAGTGGCTGACACAGTGAGCCGCCCATCACGCCTCACGTCCGGTGATCAGAGTCACGCCACGCGATTCCAATCTAGGACAAAATCTCACCTCGATCAAGCAACACCTAACTTAACCTATCCCCAAGTTATGACTAGTTTACCTAACCTATGCAGTCCAAATCAAACCCTAATTTAACCTAAACTAGTCATTTAGTCAACCTATCCTGCCCTAAGCTACCTTTAGCTATTAAAAAAAACATCAGATAAGACGCAGAACTTATAATAAAATAATTAAGCAAGTAGCAATGGGAAACTATTGGATAAGGTTCTGTCTGCGTATCACCCACATGGCGCTCGTGGTCTTATAAACACCTGTTCTCCAAGAGTAACAGGTGTACAGATGTTGGTATGTGTGTGTGTATGTGCGTATATATATATATATATATATGTGTGTGTGTATATATATATCGCGCGTCTTGTAAGTAAACGAGCTGAGTGAATTCATGCATTATTAAAACACAGTCTGAGCGATAAGTCAGGAACACCCTCAAGCCAGCACCACCCACCCCTGTATATGGTGGCAGCGGTGCATTATGGTGATGGTGATCGATTTAAGAGTCTGGTTTTGTGATTTTTTTTAAGTGCGCATCAGTTTATATATATATATATATATATATATATATATATATATATATATATATATATATATATATATATATATATATATATATATATATATTATACTGGGTGTGCATCCATATTGTTTAAAGATGTATATGTACTCATATATATACACCAAGTATGTATATGTATATTTCTAGGTGTATACAGTAGATGAGTGAGTTTTCTGGATGTATGATTAAGTGGATAAGTCCTTAAGGCATAAAGCAAAAGTTCCTTAGTTTCCTTGACGGCCGATCCCCCTCTTTTCAACTCCCACATCTCCCGACCTCCCCCCTCCCCCGTCTCCCGACCTCCCCCGTCTCCCGACCCCCCACACCTCCAAAAGCCCCTCTCCCCATCAAAAAATAAATACCAAAATCAACATCCAAAAAATAGATGATCCACTCAAACATTAATTCAAGTTGAAGATTTAATTTCCTTCAATAATCCTGCAAAAACAAATAATAATAAACAAGAAGTATAAATAAATAAATAAATAAAACAAAATATAAAGGTTTTAAATCTCATCACTTCTTTGTTTGGCATTTGTTTTTCTAGAGAGGAATCCAATCCTCTTCGTCTTCAGGCAACATCAACAAGTCCTCACCATAATCCTCTCCGCCGCTACACACCTCTTGAGGACCCCCACGGCGACACAACAACACTCGGATTAAACAACACCATAACGACTCTACAGTGATCGTAATAAAATCATTTACCATTAAGTTATCCGTCGAATATCCAACCTGAAATCAAGCACACACACACACACACACACACATTCTCTCTTTCTCAAAAACTTATTCTCTCTCTTTCTCCTCCCTTTCACATTATCCAAACAGATCTCACCAACCTAGTAATGTGCTGGTTCACTGTGCACACTCTAGGTATCGTCAGCACCATACCCTCTCAAAACACCTGTCTCTCTCACACATCAGATGGCGGAACTCCTAATGTCATTGTGGAGGATGAACTGCTGGACTCTCTCTCTCTCTCTCTCTCTCTCTCTCTCTCTCTCTCTCTGGCATAATCCATCACACAATCCATCCTTCCCACCATCCTTCCCACCTTCCTTCCCACCATCCTTCCCTGCCTCCCTCACTTCCTTCCTTCCCACCATCCTTCCCTACCTCCCTCACTTCCATCCTTCCCTGCCTCCCTCACTTCCTTCCTTCCCTGCCTCCCTCACTTCCTTCCTCACACCATCCCTCCTATAGCTTGGCGTCGCCCCTCCATTACAGAGACCCGCCTGCCTGGCTACAGACTGACACAGACTCACTAAACATTTCTTCTTACAATATAAAATCGTCCCTTTTTTTTTTGGGGTCGCATTTACGTAACTCTTGACCTGACATATTTACAACCCGAGGAAGACAACCTAATAATCTATTGTACTCTTTCAGTGTTGGTAGAAGACTATTAATATCAATAACTGTTTACCTTTTGTGTTTATGGAGTATTGCACATGTAAATACCTGTAAAAGAATGCTTGGTTAGGTTAGGTTTTCATTCAACAGCAAAAAATCAGAATATAACAAAGTATGAATGTCTCCACGTTAATAAATACGAGAGAGAGAGAGAGAGAGAGAGAGAGAGAGAGAGAGAGAGAGCAGGCAACACACAACAGATAACTCAGGTCTAGACAAAATACATCACTGGAATAATTTACAACAGAATCTGGAACTAAACACTACAGCCCAGTTCAGGAATATACACAGAGCCTAAATATACCAGAGCCCTGAGGTATACGAGTATATCCCAAGCCTTGAGTGATATATACAAGCAACCAGAATACACAGACAGGGCATATATAAACAACCAGGGCATATATGAACAGCCACGGCATACACAGGGCATATATGAACAGCTACGGCATACAGCCAATGATCTATACCACAGCCAAAGAATATATGAACAACCATATGACACACAGACCAAAAAAAAAAAAAACACATTTATACCAGCACCACCAAAGAGTATCTGCGATCACAAGTGTCATAGCTACACAAGGAGAGGGTCACGCCGCGCCCAGTGACCGCCCCAGCCAACTATGCGCGACGCCCCTGCCTTGGGAGTATGTCGCCTGAAGGATAATTTACAATATCTTGACGCAGGCGGTTCTATTCTTGTGATTGGTTGGGTCTCGTTGGCTATATTAATTTAAGACCTGTTAGTTTATTTACCATGTTGATAAATTGTGTCTTTTGGGGTTAAATATTATGAAAAAACTGATGGATTTTTTTTTTATGTATTAGTACTGTCATATGAAAAGTGGTTTAGTTATTTAGGATTTGTAGGAATTTTAAAAGGTTTTGTGGTTTATATATTCACAGAAGACAGGTATTTGGGTTGGTGTTCTACTTACAATATTTTTTTTAGATCACGTTGAGTTATCGCTGCTTAAGGTACATATTTCGACTTCACTTTGTTACACATTCGGTATTTTTGTCCAGAACAATATTTTATTTTTGTTTCTACTTTACATAAATTCTGCTTAATATTCAAGATTGTGTTGTCCTTATGCCTACAGTCATACTTCAGGTAAATTATGGTAAAAAATCTTAAAATAAAAACACCAAGAAATGTATTACTTAGCGAGACAATAAAGTATTTGGTTTTATATTTTATTAATAGTTTTGTTTAATTAATTTATTTACTTAATCTGTTTATTGTATTTATTGTGATACCGTGAGAAGAAAAAGGTCAACATTACTTACTGATAAACTATTAAAAATTTAGATATGACGAAAATAACTACCAATAATGTATCAATTGTATTAAGTTTATTCATTACAAACTACATTCTTATTCAGTGCCTCATTTATTCATTTATTTGTACTTAGGTATTCATAAATCTTTTTCCTTTATTGATTTATATAACATTTCTTCTATTAAATGACTTTATTACACATATTTCCCATACGCTGATACACAAACACATGTACCACACCCGGAAATATCAATCACACACACACACACGAGAAATGGTAAAAATTTTTGTTATTGTTAGTGTGTAGAAATTACTAGGGAGGGGGGGAGGGTGTCGTGTCAAGATGGCCTTGTCCAGCACCAGTCACTGTTCCCATGTTTCCACCAACACAGTCATACTCTCTCTCTCTCTCTCTCTCTCTCTCTCTCTCTCTCTCTCTCTCTCTCTCTCGTTCCAGTTGGTATTTAGAAGTGTGTATCAAAGAGGTACTGCACTCAATGGTTCCTGTTCTGTTAATCACTCAAAAATCACACACACACACACACACACACACACAGGTATTATTTTTCCATGACCCTGTAATAACGATCTTGAATATAGATAAGGTCTTTCATCCCCCCAAAATAATAAATAAATAAACAATAAAAACACTGGGCCAATTTCTACACAAAAACGATAACTTTCAAGCATTATGAAGGATATTCTCTCAGGGTGAGATCAGGCGGTACAGAGCTGTGGTTACTGAGGCCTTCACGCCACTCTACCAGGAATTATTTTACTTATTACTGTTAATGTTCACCTCTGTTATCGCTACCGTTATTTCTTTTACCGTTATTAATGTTGTTATTAGTAGAATGATTATTATTATTATTTCTACTATTATTATTATTATTATTATTATTATTATTATTATTTCCATTATTATTAAAGAGACGGCGAAATAAGCTCCCAAGGCGTCAAATTATGCGGAAGAAAACTCCTAACTACTGACTCGGGTGATTCCAACAAGATATAATTAATGATCCCAAATCGAACACTGCTTCACTACGCTTCAACTAAAGTTCATCAAGCGCGTAACACAAGGATAACAGATAAACTTGTCACCAATATTAAAAAAAAAATGGATTAAGATAACAAGTACAGTAGATAACAGAATGCATTTTGGTTATTTTTGTCTCACTCTATGTAAAAAGATAACTGGAAGGGACCGGCGTACCACAATGTCTTCCCGCTATCACACGAACGAAGAAGAGACTGGCCTACCACACTGTCTTCCCGCTACCACACGAACAAGGAAGATAAAATTCTCCAAACACTTACCTGAATTACACGGGAGACCACCAGGTAATATCCGGCCCAGAAGGATCACTTACCTGTGGGAGGATAATTAGTGTTAGTTCTTTTGGAAAAAATATGAGGAGAAATGTAAGTAAGTGTGTGTGTGTGTGTGTGTGTGTGTGTGTGTGTGTGTGTGTGTGTGTGTGAGTGGTGGTGGTGGTGAGTGGTGGTGAGTGGTGGGTGGTGGGTGTGTGTGTGTGTGTGTGTGTGTGTGTGTGTGTGTGTGTGTGTGTGAGTGGTGGTGGAGTGGTGGTGTGTGTGTGTGTGTGTGTGTGTGTGTGTGTGTGGTGGTGGTGGAGTGGTGGAGTGGAGTGGTGGTGGTGGTGGTGGTGGTGGAGTGTGTGTGTGTGTGTATGTGCGTGTGTGTGTGTGTGTGTGTGTCTGTGTGTGTGTCTGTGTGTCTAAAAATGTTGGGATTATCGGGAAACTACACAGAAATTATACCAGATTATAGTATTGTCATGAAATTATATATGACTTGTATTAAAAGTACATATTAATGATAAACAAACCTAAAATTACGTGGGAAATAGACACAAAAATTATATATAAATAGAGATAGATACAAGAAAATGACTTAGCAGGTTCACATAGCCATTTATGTAAAATTGGGCAGAAAATCAGGAAAAAGTGATGACAGAGATATTCAAGGTACATTATCTAGATAACCTGGCAGCTAATTGAAGAACAAGCGTGACCCAGAGTAAGTCATTGGTTAGGTTAAAAGCTGTAGTTGAAACAGTAATATATCCATCAGTTAGGTCAGGGTAGGAAGGTGTGTGCTTGACTACACACGAATAAAAATCTTATTGTCAGTTTCTTTCCGAAGGTGTTACTCATTCACTATACTACTACTATTATTACTACTACTATGGTACTACAAAAATTACAAGTAGTGGAGCTAAAAACTATCGCTTTTACTACTACTACTGATACCACTATTGCTACTATAATAAATGCTACCACGATCAAAATTACTACTACAGCAACTACTACTACGGTACTACCACTACTATCACCACAACTACTAACTAATTTTTTCGAAGTGGCATCCAATTATACTACCACCACTACTGCCACCACAATCACTACCACTACTAACCCCACCACCCAAAGACAACAACAATTCACACGAACTTCAATCAAGGTAAAAAATAAAAGATATACCTAATGACAACACTAAGGAAAAATTATATGAACACAACTGGAAAAAAAAACAGAATTATAAAAGAAAATACGAACGTGGATGAAATTACGGATATTGAGCAATTAATCATAACCGAAAACACGCACCTGAGCCACACTACGGATATTGGCTAATTATTTTTATAAGGTATATGAAGAGGGGCCAGGTAGCACACGAGCTCTGTTGGCGTAAAATTGCAGGAAATTGCACAGGTAAACGAGGCGACAGGTGATTTGAGTCCTCGGGGATATATACCTGGTGAAAGCTATCAGGTGCAGGTGTGTCGGGGGAACGTACACACACATACGTACACACACATACGTACACACACACATACTGCACTTATGGTCCAGTGTTCAAAACTACATGTTTCCGTGTCCGTCTTTGGGCGTGTCCACCGTGTCACACCATGTATGTCACCCCGGAAATTGCGTAGATGGAGTTGCGTTTCCTGGATCATGGGTCCACTGCTCACACACACATACAAAGCGGCGTAAAAAACAAAAAACAAAACTCATTTTCTGCAGGAGTTTCCACAGCGACGGAAGACCACAAGAGTGAACCTGGAAACACGTCCCCAGTCCCTGCCTCACGTTGGTCCTCGTCACCACACACTCCTAAGATGACCAGCACGAGGTAACCATAGAAACCACCAATAAATATCCCATGACCAATTCTGACTCAACCAGACGCCCTAAACAGCTGTGTAATGGGAGATTCATGGGTCATTATGCTGAAACTTTGTGAGTAAGACTTTGTATGAGTAAAACTTTTGGTGAATAAACTTTGTGAGGCAAAACTTCATGTAAATAAAACTTCGAGTAAAACTTTCTCCCAGTAAAATTTCCTGTCAACGAACCTTCTTCAAGCGTGCTAACCCAAATCATCATTGTCTATTGGGTTTCCCGCCAAATGACGTCACAGAAGGACCTGCCGAGCGTGATATAGAACAACTTAACAGCTGATCGTAAGTAAACACCTAAGCACCACACACACACACACACAGCCTCTACCACAACATTCTTCCCTACACCACACACAACACTCTCCTCCTATAATCTTCATCAGTGCTTTAGTTCCTCAGGGAGATGTAAGTCGGATGGGGCTAATTCATTGTACTCGGTATTAATATTACCTCAATGGGCTAATTCGTTGTACTCTATATCGTACTCAAGGGGTTAATAATATACCCTACTCTGAATGTTAGCATCGTATTCAAGAGTTCAATACATCTTATTCATTGAACTCACTCAACGTACTCAAGAGATTACCAGTGAACAAAACAAAATAATAAAAAAGAGAAACTTGACCTTAATAACCCGTGACCTTAATAACCCGTGACCTCTACTACACAAACTTTCACCTTTTGTTAAGAATATTAACTAATTAACACCTTTTATGTTTTATCTCATCACAAAAACAAAACAATTACAATACAAGTTCCTTCGTTTCTACCCCAAAGACACAGAGCTGAGAGGTGTAGTCATGGTCATCTTAACAGTCTTCTAAAAACCAGGGCCACTAATCCTCCCGTGACGTTATAATATTGGAATTTTGACAGACAAACATCAACATTGACTTACTGGGAAAATATAAATGTCTTACTCAAAAAAAATGACGGGGGAATGTCTGTCTGACTGTCTCTCAGCTGACGTCATTTTGGGAATGTAAACATTGTGATTGATTCGATCTTTCTCGTGTTATTTCGTCTATGATTTCTGCTGTTATTTCATCTAGTCCGCTGTTATTTCATCTATAGTTCCAGCTGCTATTTCATCTATAGTAGTTTTCATCATGTCTTATAGTTCCTGCTGTTATTTCATCTATAGTTCCTGCTGTTAACTGCATCTGGTTCAGCTGTTATTTCATCTATAGTTCCAGCTGTTATTTCATCTATAGTTCAGCTGTTATTTCATCTATAGTTCCTGCTGTTATTTCATCTATAGTTCTGCTGTTATTTCATCTATAGTTTCTGCTGTTATTTCATCTATAGTTCCAGCACCTGCCATCTATAAAGACCGGCTAATTATTTCATCTATAATTTCTACTGTTATTTAATCTATAGTTCCTGCTGTTATTTCATCTATAGTTCCAGCTGTTATTTCATCTATAGTTCAGCTGTTATTTCATCTATAGTTCAGCACAATTATTTCATCTATAGTTCAGCTGTTATTTCATCTATAGTTCAGCTGCTGCTTCATCTGTAGATTTCCTGCTGTTATTTCATCTATAGTTCCTGCGCTAGCTGCATCTATAGTTCCTGCTGTTATTTAATCTATAGTTCCTGCTGTTATTTAATCTATAGTTCACTGCTGTTATTTCATCCTATAGTTTTTACCATAATTATTTCATCTATAGTTCCTGCTGTTATTTCATCTATAGTTCCTGCTGTTATTTAATCTATAGTTCCTTAACTGTTATTTCATCTGCATAGTTCCTGCTGTTATTTCATCCTATAATAGTTCCTGCTGTTATTTAATCTATAGTTTCCTGCTGTTATTTTCATCTATAGTTCTGCTGTTATTTAATCTATAGTTCTTTCTGTTATTTCATCTATAGTTTCTGCTGTTATTTCATCTATAGTTCCAGCTGTTATTTCATCTATAGTTCCAGCTACTTTCTATTTCATCTCTCCGTTCCTGCTGTTATTTCATCTATAGTTCTGCTGTTATTTCATCTGTAGTTCACCGCATTATTTAATCTATAGTTCCTGCTATTATTTAATCTATAGTTCCTGCTGTTATTTCATCTCTAGTTCTGCTGTTATTTCATCTATAGTTCCTGCTGTTATTTCATCTATAGTTCCTATATTTATTTCATCTATAGTTCACTGCTGTTATTTAATCTATAGTTCCTGCTGTTATTTAATCCTATAGTTCACTGTTATTTCATCTATAGTTTCTGTGTTATTTCATCTATAGTTCTTTCTGTTATTTCATCTATAGTTCCTACTGTTATTTCATCTATAGTTCCTGCTGTTATTTCATCTATAGTTCCTGCTGTTATTTCATCAATAGTTCCTGCTTTGTTATTTGTCTATAGTTCCTGCATTATTTTAATCTATAGTTCCAGCTGTTATTTCATCTATAGTTCAGCTGGTATTTCATCTATAGTTCAGCTATTCTTTCATCTATAGTTCAGCTGTTATTTTCATCCTATAGTTCCTGCTGTTATTTCATCTAATTCCTGCTGTTATTTCATCTAGTTTTAGCTATTATTTCATCTCCATAAGTTTCCTGCTGTTATTTGCATCTATAGTTCAGCTGTTTATTTCTCCTATAGTTCAGCTGTTATTTCATCTATAGTTCAGCTGTTGTCATCTATATAGTTCCTGCTGTTATTTCATCTATAGTTCCTGCTGTTATTTGTCTACCGTTCAGCTGTGCTGTCTATAGTTTCGCTGTTATTTGTCTATAGTTCCAGCTGTTTATTTCATCTATAGTTCCTGCTATTTATTTCATCTACCGTTTCTGCTATTTTATTATAGTTTAGCTTCTATTTCATCTATAGTTCAGCTGTTATTTTATCTATAGTTCAGCTGTTATTTCATCTATAGTTCCAGCTGCTATTTCATCTAGTTCCTGTATTTATTTCATCTATAGTTCCTGCTGTTATTTCATCTATAGTTCCTGCTGTTATTTCATCTATAGTTCCTGCTGTTGTGTTAAATCTATAGTTCAGCTGTTATTTCATCTATAGTTTCTGCTGTTATTTCATCTATAGTTCCTGCTGTTATTTCATCATAGTTCCTGCTGTTGTACATATAGTTCTGCTTGTTATTTCATCTATAGTTCACTGCTGTTATTTGTCCTATAGTTTTCTGTTATTTGTCTGCCGTTTCAGCTATTCTTTTCACTCGTTTCCAGCTGGTATTTCATCTAGTTCAGCTGTTATTTGCATCTATAGTTCCTGCTGTTATTTAATCTATAGTTCCTGCTGTTATTTCATCTATAGTTCCTGCTGTTATTTCATCTATAGTTCCTGCTGTTATTTAATCTATAGTTCCTGCTGTTATTTAATCTATAGTTCCTGCTGTTATTTAATCTATAGTTCCTGCTGTTATTTCATCTATAGTTTCTGCTGTTATTTCATCTATAGTTCCAGCTGTTATTTCATCTATAGTTCCAACTGCTATTTCATCTATAGTTCCTGCTGTTATTTCATCTATAGTTCCTGCTGTTATTTCATCCATAGTTCCTGCTGTTATTTTGTCCGTAGTTATTTATCTATAGTTCCTGTATTTTCATCTATAGTTTCTGCTGTTATTTCATCTATAGTTCCTGTATTTATCTATAGTTCCTGCTGTTATTTAATCTATAGTTCCTGCTGTATTTATCTATAGTTCCTGCTGTTATTTAATCTATAGTTCAGCTGTTATTTCATCTATAGTTCAGCTGGTATTTCATCTATAGTTCAAGCTGTTATTTCATCTATAGTTCCAGCTGGTATTTCATCTATAGTTCTGCTGTTATTTCATCATAGTTTCTGCTGTTATTTCATCTATAGTTCAGCTGCTATTTCATCTATAGTTCCAGCTGGTATTTCATCTATAGTTCCTGCTGTTATTTCATCTATAGTTTCTGCTGTTATTTCATCTATAGTTCCAGCTGCTATTTCATCTATAGTTCCTGCTGTTATTTCATCTATAGTTCCAGCTGTTATTTAATCTATAGTTCCTGCTGTTATTTCATCTAGTTCAGCTGTTATTTCATCTATAGTTCCAGCTGGTATTTCATGTATAGTTCCAGCTGTTATTTCATCTATAGTTCCAGCTGGTGTTTCGTCTATGATTTCTGCTGTTATTTCATCTATAGTTCCAGCTGTTATTTCATCTATAGTTCCAGCTGCTATTTCATCTATAGTTCCAGCTGGTATTTCATCTATAGTTCCTGCTGTTATTTCATCTATAGTTTCTGCTGTTATTTCATCTATAGTTCCTGCTGTTATTTCATCTATAGTTCCAGCTGTTATTTCATCTATAGTTCCTGCTGTTATTTCATCTATAGTTCCAGCTGTTATTTCATCTATAGTTCCAGCTGCTATTTCATCTATAGTTCCAGCTGCTATTTCATCTATAGTTCCTGCTGTTATTTCATCTATAGTTCCAGCTGCTATTTCATCTATAGTTCCAGCTGGTATTTCGTCTATAGTTCCTGCTGTTATTTCGTCTATAGTTCCAGCTGTTATTTCATCTATAGTTCCAGCTGTTATTTCATCTATAGTTCCAGCTGGTATTTCATCTATAGTTCCAGCTGTTATTTCATCTATAGTTCCAGCTGGTATTTCATCTATAGTTCCAGCTGGTATTTCATCTATAGTTCCAGCTGGTATTTCATCTATAGTTCCTGCTGTTATTTCATCTATAGTTTCTGCTGTTATTTCATCTATAGTTCCTGCTGTTATTTAATCTATAGTTCCTGCTGTTATTTCATCTATAGTTCCTGCTGTTATTTCATCTATAGTTCCTGCTGTTATTTCATCTATAGTTCCTGCTGTTATTTCATCTATAGTTCAGCTAGTATTTCATCTATAGTTCCTGTTATTTTCATCTATAGTTCACCTCTTATTTCATCTATAGTTCAGCTGGTATTTCATCTATAGTTCAGCTGGTATTTCCATACTGCAGGAAATTCTAAAAAAAAAAACATCAATTTTTTCACCCCACAACAATGCACGAGAGAGAGAGAGAGAGAGAGAGAGAGATAACCCCCTTCTCTCTCCCTCTTTCTATATTCTACAGAGGAAACTATAAGAGACAAAAGAGAACCTGTCCCTCATAATCTCTCTCTTCATAGATTAAACTTCTCTTCACCTTTCTCTTGTTTGTTTACATTTAGTCAGTACGAGTATTAATGGATCTTCAGAAGACCTTAAGAGAATATGAATCGAACATTTTTAACTGATATTGAACTGTTACAGATAGAAGGATGAAGATCTACTCTACCCCACTCCACCCTACCCCACTCCACCCTACCCCACTCCACCCTACCCCACTCCACCCTACCCCACTCCACCCTACCCCTCCACCCTACCCCTCCACTCCTGTATATGTTAGTATGGTATGACAGATTATATTATGACAGTATGTTAATATAATGATGTATATTATGAGCTCTGAGACACGAGGGTGGAGAAGTAGGAGTGTTTCTGTTAAATATATTATCATTATGGCGCCATACCTGGAAGATGATGAATATAATCTGATGTGTGTGTGTGTGTGTGTGTGTCTGTGTGTGTGTGTGTGTGTGTGTGACCTTACCTATCACTTCACCTGTACCCCCTTGACAGTTTACCTGGACGATGGGTCATATGATCTCGATGGGTGTTGGGTTAGGTGACCCGGGACAGTGCTAGGGGAGGGAAGGAGGAGGTGTACATTAACGCAGTGACCGCCACAGGACGACATCCACCACAACTCCGTAAATGGGGTAGGAGTTCAGGTGTGGGCCAGGGGGGTGCAGAGTTCAGGTGTGGGCCAGAGTGCATGGGTTTCAAGTATGGGACAGTGGAGGTATTGCCCGAAAATAAACACACACACACACACACACACAGTCAAACTAATTACCAAATAAACTTAATATAACCGAGTTTGATTGAAATATCTATAGATAATCCAATATAATTCCTGACGAAATACACGAACAGAACACGTAAAGGAAACATAAAAAAAAAACCATGTACTACCTATATTACATAACCTGGGTCTTAGTACCTGGAAGAAAAATAAAATTGGTGAAAAAAAAAGACAAGTTGATCGTAGAGCTGTGGGCAAGTCTCACCACACCCTCCGTCAGCATAACTCTTAACTACAGTCCAGAACCAGGCCTGTAATCTTCGATCGGAAATGCCACTGAGCTGTAACACAAATGACGGAATGCATTGTTGTTCTGTCGACTGAGTTTATTGTACAGTAAGTCGACTGATATTATTGTATAGTGAGTCGACTGAGCTTATTATTCGTTCAGTCCAAAGTCACAGAAATTCGTATGACGGGCATTAAGTAACCACTAATCTTCAACACCATGGGAAAATATCACGAAAACTCTAACAAAACATGACACAAATCGTAACAAAAGTCGACAGGTACCACAAGTTCTTACACCTATAGGACAAACATCTTGTACTGCCAAGCTTACAGACACTCAGTACAGGAAGTGTTGATGACAGTGTAAGATAGATCTCCCCCTCCCTCCTCTTCCCCCCTCTCCACCTCCTCCCCTCATCTCCCCCCCCCCTTCCCCAACCACGCCTATACGTCCTTGGGGCTAAAATACTCACAAACAATAACAGTCATGACGCTTACTGACTCACGGGGCTTGACTCATCTGACTCACGGATTTGTCTCAACAATTGACTCACTCATTAACTCAAGAGACTGCACCCACTGACTCACGGAATTGTTTTCTCAGACTCACAAGCTTTGACTCACTCTGACTCGCCTTACTCACTGACCCACAAGCCTGACTATGACTCGCCTTACTCACAAGCTTGACTCACTCTTGACTCACCATACTCACGCCCCAGCAGCCAATCAGTGGTAGAGGTACAGGGTTACAGTCTAGAACATTACTGCTATTGTTGTTCAGGTTCTTTTTTTTATTGACATTGACTTTTATTAGTTTTCTGGCGATGTGGCTTTTATTTTTGTAATTATTGTTCGTATTGTTGTGGGAGTTAACTGTGTCGTAATTATTTTTATCGTCTAATTGAGTCGTTTTCCAATTCTTTTATATTAACAATAACAATAAAATTAATAAGAAACTAACCACCATAACATTAGACCACAAACAAACAAACAAAAATAATTCATAAACGAGCATCAATAACGAGAATGACACTAACAGCATACAAAATGATGACGTCACCCGAGAGGTCAGCTGATTGACCTGGAGGGGAGGGGGAGGGTGAGGGGTTAATGGCGGCCTAACCTGCGAGGAGATAACGACACCTGTGGTAATTGGTGGTAATGAGGTGTTTCTTCACTCTGATCTGATTTATATTTTGCACGAAGGTAATTTTTCACCTTTTTGTTTTGTTTTTGTTTTTTGTAGCGGAGGAATGTGGATGATTTAATGTGTTTCGTGTTTGTCCTCTTTCTTTCTTCCTTCCTTCCTTCCCTGTCCTTCTCCCTCCTTCCCTGTCCTTCTTTCTCCCTCCCTCTACTTGACCTCCCTGCTCGCTCTCTCTCTATCTTTCCAATCTTCTTTCCTTCCCTCCGTTTACCCTTACATTCTTCTCTCGCTCTTTCACTTCTTTCTCTCTCTCTCTCTCTCTCTCTCTCTCTCTCTCTCTCTCTCTCTCTCTCTCTCTCTCTCTCTCTCCAATTCCCCTGTTCCTACCAAAGAAAAATATGTTAACTGGAAACTGTTGCTGCCAGTCACGATCATTAACTGCATGACGTCTTAGTTCCTCGACTGGGAGGTTAGGTGGATCCAGTTACACTCAACGAGCTGAAGGTAATTTAGCGTGGAGTTGATTACCTGTGATGAGGACCCAACCTAACCTACCTGAGACGCCAGAGTTTTTCACCAACAAGAAGTTATTTGAGTGTGTGTGTGTGTGTGTGTGTGTGTGTGTGTGTGTGTGTGTGTGTGTGTGTGTGTGTGTGTGTGTGTGTGTGTGTGTGTGTGTGTCTTAATACCTGGTGAGAGTTTAACTAAATTACTTCCCAAAATAGAATAATGGGATCACCTGAAGAACCTCCACCCAACCTAACCTAACCTAACCTCCACCCAATCTAACTTAACCAAACAAACACCCCACCTGCCCAACCTAACCTAACCGAAGAAAGAAAAAAAATATATATACACAATTTTCAGTCCAAGGTGACACACACACACACACACACACACACACAGACACAGACACACACACACACACACACACACACACAGACAGACACACACACAGACAAAGAGGGCATGCAAAGATTATTCTCTCCTTCCCTACTCCACATATCAAGAAGCGCTCCAGCACACTGACCCTTTCGACTCTCACTGACCATCACCACGACCTCATCACCAAGTGGTAAGAAGCTTCTACACGCCATCCTCGACACCAGCTCCTACTACCACCTGAGATCCCTAGTCCGAGAATTGCTGTTTCGACACCACAACCGCAGCATCAGCCCATACGTGCTGCACAGGCCAGTCGCTATAAGAACAGCCCAGTCCCAACCATTGTAAAAATTATCAATAACTTACCAATAAATCAGTGTATTCACTCCCAGTAAACACTACTCCTTGCACTGTCACTATGTTGAAATGAACTGTAGTTTGAGCTTTTCCCCATCTAGTTATTATATGTCTTATTTGTGTCACTCATATTTACTTGTATATTATTTGTAATTCGTAACCCATTCCCCAAATATGTAACTGTATATTTTCAGCCTTCTGGCTGCCAAGCTCTTTCAATAAACCGTTAATTATTATTATTATTATTACACACACACACTTACAATACCCCATAATGGAGGGACGCCACCAAAGGCCTCCACAACATTTCATAATAAACTGCCAGTGATAAAAACACTATCAGATTACGAGTCAATTCAATAACCTTCATTTCAATCCTCCACCCTTTTACCGCCCACCCACCAGACACGCCCACCCACCCGCCACGCCCACCCACACGCCCACTCGCATCCACATACATAAACTTATTAACAATGTTGGTCGAAATATATACATGACAACTTACACCGAAAAGTACTTCTTAAACAAAAAAAAAAGTACTGAAACAACTGAATACCACAAAAACAACTTGGTATTCAGCAGAGAGTGAACAACCATTTAAAGCGGGTGTTGTTAGAGTCGAGATTATCCCCGTTCAGTGCTGAGAGAATCGACCATGAAGACCTCCACTCAACCTTACTGGTATATAATTATTTTACTCACAGCATCACTTCATTAAAACAAACCAGGTATACTAATTAAACCAGAGACAAACCACAACATTTACACCTCATAAAAGACCCCATAAAAATATATCCCCGCCAAAAAAATCGAAAAAACAAACAAACATTGATGAGTCATAAGTGAAACATCTTTACAAGGTACATTTAGCGTTTACAAGTTAATAGCTGACTCCAAAACGAACCTTCAGTGCTTTCACATTCACCACCCCACCCCAACAGATGCTCCCTCCTACCCCCCTTCTCCACTCTCCCTCTCAGGTACAAAAAGTTTCACATAATTCACAGGTGCCTTTCAGCAGATCTCAATGCTGGACCACAGATCTCGTCTACACATCTCCCACACCCCTTCCTTGCACACACACATCTCCTTCTCCCACACACCCACCCACACCCGCCCACACCCGCGACCTTTGTGATATTCACCTTATCTCTACGGGGATTATGAATCACACCTCCACACCCAAGGTTAATTTGGCACGGTCACCCAGCTCAGGTGAAGGTCCTGGGTCCGGAATTTACAAGGGTTCGGAAGATAAATATTCCTCGTAAGAGAAGACGGGGAGAGAGAGAGAGAGAGAGAGAGAGAGAGAGAGAGAGAACAGCATCCAACCATCCAAATTACACCAAGACTCAACGTTCACTTAGTTACGGCACAAGAATATAGTCGAAAATTCTCCATTAAAATATTCCCTCACTTTAACCAGCAATTCCTTTAATGAACACTGACTTTTAAAACTGTATACAAATGGACCTAGATGACAAAACAGAGAGAAGTAACGGACTATAATCCTCTTAGAAAAAAAATCACATGAATTTTTTTTTTTTTGAGTAGAGCGAAGTTGCCATAACACTGGACCAGTCAAAGGGGGAACGAGGCAACAGGTTAAGGTGTAAGAGGATCCCAGGGTAACAACATTCCCCTCCCCTGTGGTGTTTACTCTCTGGTACCACGGGGGGAAGATCAGCTACATCCCCAGCAGATCTTTGTTTAATTTAATCTCGAGTCACTTTGCCCCATCATGACGGTAAAAAAAAAGAAATGTTCCAGGTATTGTCATGGAGTGTTAATAAGTAGAGTTAGTTCAAAACACTAGAGCTTGCGGTAAATATGTCCGGAAATAATAATAAAAAAAAACCTACAAGACACTGTGATTATATTTAGTACGGTTTATGTTATGAACTTCTGATTCACAAGAGGCGCCAATGTGAAAGCTGAATAACTGACCAACAAAACACTAATACACTTGGAGCGAGACACTTCATAATATCTATCTTTTTATTTGATTTTTTTTTTACATTATCATTGTTTCGATTTTAGTTTCATTCCGTTGTGTCGTGACTCGCTGCTTCATCCTCCTCCACCAGATGGCGACACGTTACAGAGCCAAATTCTTCACTGTCGTTCCAGGCGTTCATAATATAACACAAGCGATAACAGACCCCGACACAAGTCATTCCAGCAAAAAAAAAAAAATAAGTCTAATTTCTCAACACCTTCCCATCAGACTTTAAACCTGCAGCAAAAGTCTTGTAAAATTCCTATTTAAATTCGTTCTCAGTTTACGACCTGAACTCTTCCTGGTCACTAAAACACCTGATAAAAGTTCCACTGTTTGACACACAAAAGACCTATAATGCCTGACTACACGGAGACCTTCTAAACATCTCGAAAATTTGCTTGTAAGAAAGTTTGTTTTACTTGGTTAGGTTAGGTTAGATTAGGTTAGGTTAGGTTAGGTTAGGTCAGGTCAGGTCAGGTCAGGGTTCCCAGACTCTCCCAAAACACTGATATATCTACAAATTAAAAGACATTTGTAAACATCTAAATCAAGGGCAAAAGATTCGAACCTTACCCATGTTAATCAAGACGAATGAAACACGAATAGTACAAGACTGGACACGATGATGACCAGACAAGGACAGCATCAACACCACCATCAACCCCTTCCACCACTACACTTACCAGAATACCGGAGTTATATATCATCCTCCTAATGCATGTAGTGAGGCAAATTGGATAACATAACAAAATATACAGTTCAGGACAAAATTTCCCCTCGATAATTTTATAGAATCCTTGGAAAGAATTCAGAGGAGAATGACAAGACTAATCCCGGGCATTAGGAACCTTGAGTATAGAGACAGGTTAAAGCATCTTAATTTGCACTCCCTTGAGAGACGTAGAGCGAGGGGCGACCTGATAGAGGTGTATAAGTGGAAGGCAGGGCTAAACAAAGGGGACATTACAAGGGTACTCAAACTATCCAACCAGGAGCGAACTCGTAACAATGGTTTTAAATTAGACAAATTTAGATTTAGGCGTGAAATAGGTAAACACTGGTTTGGAAACAGAGTAGTGGATGAATGGAACAAGTTACCAAATATCATCATTAACTCGAATACGCTGAATTGCTTCAAGCATAGGTTGGATGTTCATATGAGCAATAGGGGTTGGGTGTAAACGGGACTGCCCAGTATGGGCCAATAGGCCCGCTGCAGTTTCCTCCATTCTTATGTTCTTATGTTCTTAATCCTTGACATGCACCTGAGGGTCAAACAGGTAAGTCTCTGATTGTGGTTTTAACAATATTTACTAAGGTTTATCTTTTGTGTTAAATTATGTTAAACTGTGTAGACAATATAATGAAATACAACGTTGATCAGAATTAAACCCAATATAGATACAAGACCAGCAATTTTATCTGCAAGAACATTTTATAAACAAGAACATTTTATCTGCAAGAACATTTTATAAACAAGAACATTTTATCTGCAAGAACATAATATAAACAAGAACATATTATCCACAGCTGTCCATGGTGGCGAGACAAATAGGATAATATGACACGACAGCTGAAGGACTAAGAAAGGCTCGCTTAATTCAACACACTGCTGTACGTGTCAGTGTGTCTGTCAGCAAGAATATCAACCGGTGGACTGATTCAAGACTTCAAGACCCATAACCACGATACGAGTGAGTACAGATCCTCTTAGGTCTTAGGTGAGGAAGAATATAATGTGAGAGAGAGAGAGAGAGAGAGAGAGAGAGAGAGAGAGAGAGAGAGAGAGAGAGAGAGAGAGAGAGAGAGAGAGAGAGAGAGAGAGAGAGAGAGAGAGAGAGAGAGAGAGAGAGAGAGAGAGAGAGAGAGAGAGAGAGAGAGAGAGAGGAGAGAGAGAGAGAGAGAGAGAGAGAGAGAGAGAGAGAGAGAGAGAGAGAGAGAGAGAGAGAGAGAGAGAGAGAGAGAGAGAGAGAGAGAGAGAGAGAGAGAGAGAGAGAGAGAGAGAGAGAGAGAGAGAGAGAGAGAGAGAGAGAGAGAGAGAGAGAGAGAGAGGAATAAGGGTGACGCAATTCCACAACACAATCCTCTCTACAGCAGGTTAGTCTATCTATAGCACTTCCCCCAATAATAGCCATGACCCCGACTTATTATTATTTACTATAAAACAAACAACTCGGCATCAATCCCTCACTTGTTACGACTCACTTTATCTTCTCTATAACACTATAAACTTCACTTCCCCGCACCAAGTTTTATCGCTACACTGACCCCCAAATTGATATCACCTTCACCCGCTGCTCTGGTTTAGGAACAGTCTTCTGGTATCTTACGCTTAGTCATCTTACCGTGTGTGTTGTGTACAGTCAGGGGAGAATCGTGACACCATTTCCACACGTGATTTATATTAATTTACACCCCACTTGACCCCACTTGACCTCATTGCTGTGTCAAGGACGTCCATAATGCACCACTAATAAACATACACTTATATACTGATACACAGAAATACTTAGCGAGTGTTTCACCATCGTGTATTAAAAGTGACCTTGGGGTGACCTTCACTACTTGAAAGGTCAGAGAATAAAGTTACAGAAGATAATTACTGGATACATCAGCTGTTGACGAATGGTAAAACTGTGCACGCTAACCACACAACAAAGTGACAGCAACGTGTATAGAACAACGCTCTTTGGGTCAATATGTCGACCTTTCAACACACACACACACACACGAAAGTTACGTCAGTCTACAGGTAATATTTAATTTACTTTAAATTTCACCTGAGTTACCTGAGGAAGTAAGTACTATCGGTAATTAAGAGGCAAACCTTAACCCATTATCTACCCCTGCCCCCCCCCTCACCAGCTGCAGGAGTGATGGTTCAAATTAAAAGAGTTAAAAAGAGTTCATACATATGATGGACTGCTCTAATTTACATAAGATTTGTTCAACCTTGTGTAGATAAAAAAAGAAAAAGAATCCAGGTATTGCTCCAGTGAAGGTAATTTTACCTCACGTGGCGGAGATAATGGCCATGTGTGTGTGTGTGTGTGTGTGTGTGTGTGCGTGTGTGTGTGTGTGTGTGTGTGTGTGTGTGACCTCGCCTGGGGTGTTTTTCTTGATTTGTGACGTGAGGAAAAAAATTAGTTTGCTTTTTTATCGTTTTTGGGAGGGAAGGAGGAGGAGGAAAAGGGGAAGGAAGGAGGAGGAAAAGGGGAGGAGGGGGGGAGAAAATAGGTTAGTTTTATCTATCTGGGAGATTTGTCTTAATACCTGAGTTGAAAGAGATAACCAATCAATTGCGTCCTCTGCTTCAATCCACAACCTTCACACAACTGTCTACAAATAAAAATACTTATATAAAAAGTCAAACACCACGTCACACACCCAACGTCCATACAACTACGTCAGTTTCCACAGTAACAAACATAAAGACGTCTCTACACTAATATACAGTATATATATGTATAATGCGTCGAGGGACTTGAGCCGTGAGGGCCTCCTACGCCGCCTCCCTTACAGGACCTTGTAGAGAGCGTGGAGAGGAGTGGCTGCTGGCCTTGGTAGTGCATATATTATTGTACGACATTTGGGGACACCTATGCTATGCTATGCTATGCTATGCTATGCTATACTATACATAAATGGGTATATAATAGGCATGTTTATTTCCATTTACAAATTGATATATTGCAACTCTTACATTCACGAAATCCTTCAACACCCACACGTCTTTCTTACACTTCATCACCACACACACAAGATTCAGAGCTCACAATATTAAGAGCACGTGTTGTACCTTATGTTTTTGCCGCCAAATTACAAAACAGTGACCACTTACAATACAGTCTTAACCTTTTAGAATATTTCTTCTTTGTTTCATATAAATAAATTGTTTTGTCTTCGTGAAAAGGAAAAATTTATTGAAGTGAAAGGAAATTGACGCAACGTATATTATTATGACGGTGGGTGGAGGTGTAGATATGTTAAGCATTTTCACCACCACATTATTTCGTAAGTTTTCACCGTATATATTTGATGTAAGTGCAGGTATGACATAGGTGTTAATTATGGAGTGTTCTCACAAGTAACACTGCATAATATTCTCAGTGAATAGTTTCGCTTAAGAAAATCTAGATAATATTTTGAGTGACTCCCCTGTGTTGACCAGAGACCCACGGGATAACTCACTCAGGTCAACTACAATACTGCGTAACCTAACGTAACCCTCACCTCTCGTTCCAGGGAAGGAAGGGATAAGGAAGGAAGGAAGGAAGGAAGGAAGGAAGGAAGGAAGGAAGGAAGGAAGGAAGGAAGGAAGGAGGGAGGGAGGGAGGGAGGGAAGCGTTGAAAATTTAAGTGTAAAATAATATAAGTACTATTGTTGTTTTTTAATAAACAGAAGCATGATTAGATAGACATAGGACAAGATTCACGCTTAGAATAAATTGCTTTTCTTTTAATCTCAAAGAAAAGTGGCTGACTATTTTTGCGAGCTAAACTTTATCTACTTTGCCAATGTACACAATAACCGCAAATGATACAGGAAATTAAATAAACAGTAACCAATTTATGCTAATGGAACTCCTCAAGGTCTCTGGTGAAGTATGGTTTACAAGCTATGTGGCGCTGCGACCCCCTGCGCATGCGTACCACAATCACATTGACCTCTGGCGCGTGAAGGCCGTTGGTAGTGTACCCAGGCCAAGTATTCACCACTCTTGGCTTGAATATATCGAGAGCCGAGCCAAGATCAATAGCTACTCCATTAAAAAAATTAAATAGCTAATGTTTATATTTACTCCATGACTCTGTACTTTACCCATGACTAAAAATCAACCGAGAACTAATTATCGTCTTGCACGGTGATAACAGATACCAATTCCTCGCCAATTTAAAAAAAAATCGGTATCGTTAGAATATATAATCCCGTAAAGAGTATTCAAACAGCGTACACCACAAGGAAAAAGGATATCCGTAGATTCTTTTTTTCCGGAGTTCTTGTTCAAATATTTATATTCTGTTACCAGTCACTGTTTAAATACAGATAAACACACACACACACACAAGCCAGGCACTTCCTCTGAAACAAATTAATGGAAAACCTTTTATCTCGTATACTTTGGGATCATCTGACCGATATACAGGCATTAGCAAAACATCAAAGGTTTGACAATCTCATGAAAAGATAATGAGTTAATGCAGAAATATTCCAGGTAAAAACATCCACACCTGTCCTCAGAGACTGTCACAGAAAATGGATCCGGTTTACGTTTTCTTCTATTCACTACTCAAGCGTTTTATGGGTAACTAAGGTTCTCAACATAGTGTGCTTACAAGGGATATACGAAATTTAAAAAAAAGATAAGTTGAATATATATTACGATAATGAAATGTAATAAATAAACTAATGAAAAGCAAAACGACGATATCTTTTGAAACACAATCTACACCAAGACGGATCGATTTTTATTCAGTGACAGCCACTTTTAACACCTACATGATACATAAACAGCATAGGCAATCCATGACAGCCAAATAAACCAGCTTAAGGTTTATGTCCAGAGATCAGTGACCAAGGCGACAATGATAAATTAAATAAGAAGTAAACTGAATTCTCTCGTAATTTAGATAACATAAACATTTACTCACACACCTGAGGCCTTCATCTATAAGCACACACACACACACACACACACACACACACACACACACATATGAAAACAACAATCGCTCTCCGACTCCAATAAATAATAAACATTAAAACTCACCAGTCAGACAACAACAACCATCACCCCCCAAACAACCTTGAGTGTTGCCAATGTTTGCTATGGCAACACTGTCACCCAAACGTGCTTAAGTAAATCAGATGAAGCGAGAAAAACAAAATACTGTACTGATAATCTTAGGGAAGTGAAGGGGGTGTGAACGAGATAGGTTGAATAATTAATCGGTGAATTGAGATAACCACCAAATGATGTATGGAGAGAGAGAGAGAGAGAGAGAGAGAGAGAGAGAAAGAGAGAGAGACTGACCGGTAAATGCAGGAGGTGAGGGAGGGAGTGCTTGGCCGCGCCTCGCCTCAGTTTACACAGGGCCACGAACTCCTCATCGTTGTTGTGCTTCTCCCGGAGGACTCTGTAGGGAAGGAGAGAGAAGAGAGACACAGTTCAGTATGAAGTAACGTACATAGACAATACAAACATACAAAATATTAATAAACTATACATACAAAACAATATACATAGTCCAGCACAAGTAAACAATGATAAAAAAAAATTAAGTGTATTGATAAAAAAAATCCTATGACCATGAAGACATCTTAACTACACCTCGGGACTAAAACCTTGAGCACCTCCCCATCCATCTCTGTGGCACTCAAGGCAACAAACAGTTAGCTTCGCTGATGTAATGATAAAAACAGTGAGGGGGGGACGATGGTATCTCAGTGGAGGGGCTCTTGGGAAGTGACTCATGTTGGTTCCTTGGCTTTAGGGGTCCGTAGGTAGTCAAGTCTTATGTGTATTACAGTACTTCAACGCTTTTAAGTACGTTCAGTAAGATACTGCATATACTAACCTACTACTAAAAATTAGGACCTAGTTTACCGTCTCTTTCTTGGGGGTGAAATATGACGGTAACGAAACGACAGATAGCTTCATGTATTTTGCTTATAATATGTTTAAATATTATAAATAAGTAGTGTTGACTCGTTAAAACCCAAACAAAAATACTTGATTCGACATAGCTGAGAAAACATAGAAAATGGACGTTATTGTCAATTCACAGAAAACCTCGAGATTTTTATGGGTAACTTAACTGACACGCCATGATCATTACACGCAATTCGTTAGTCAGTTCTCTGTCGTGGACTCATAGCAACTATTAAACATTGCACGGACTCTTAAATACACCCGCACATCATAGGTAATTTAAATGTATATTATTAAAAAATTTGTGTGTTATTTAATTGTAAGTGCACATACATAAAGGATACTACACTGTGTATTATTAAAACTTACAACAATAAACACACACACACACACACACACATGACCCCTTCAGTTAGAGAATACAGTCAACCTCTCCTCAGCCCCAGATGGCGGTGATGACGGATTAGAAAACACGCCCCTATTTATCTCTTCCTTTAAGTCTCAATCTGTTCGAATTCTCAATAATCCGGATGTTCAACCTTTTTTTCCCCCACTCTAGAAATATAACAACGCGTCTATTGTTTATGTAGTGATGATGATGATGGTGTACGATCATTCAGCTGTCATATGGTTGGCTAGTCTAATTGGAAAGTTTTAGTGTTAAGTCTTAATTGGTAAGTCTTCTTTATTCGTAAGTCCTGCTGCAAAAGACGTATTTGGACGGTTTACTGGCAAGTCTTAATTGGTAAGCCTTATTACTATATGTTGTTTAGGAAGCATCATTGGTAAGCCTAATAGGTCGAACGGTAAGCCTTGACAGTTGAAGTCCTAATCGGTAAGTCTTATTAGTATGACACTCGAGGTCCTGGGCAGTTACATACCTGGAGGTAGCCCACACATAGATGACCATCCCCCCTCCTCCCTCCCCTACACCCCCCCCACCTCCCTCCACCAGGTAAGCGAGGTGTCCAGTCGTGCGGTGATCGTTATAACGGGATCGGATTACTGTTCACTGATTACGTAGGCCTAACGAGGTGTGATGAGAGAGAGAGAGAGAGAGAGAGAGAGAGAGAGAGAGAGAGAGAGAGAGAGAGAGAGAGAGAGAGAGAGAGAGAGAGAGAGAGAGAGAACGAACGAAGTCTCCCACACCCTAGTAGAGAGTTGACCATCTCCCACACACACTAAACACTTGATCATGACCTCCCCCTCTCCCCCCACCTCTTTAAGATAACACACCCAAGAGATAACCCCTGAGATAACGCCTCAAGATAACAAAACACTGCATAATTACGACGGATTGTTTTTTCTTCTTCCTGTTAACACCCAACAATAATTCCTCTACCCTCTGACATATGCGATAGCCGCCTCCCGATATCAATGTCACCGTTGATTGGGTTGCAACACTAATCAGCGCGACCAATCAAGACGCAGAAAAGAATGTTAATACCCAGGTGATGACGGTGGTAAATAATTTCCTACAGAGAAGGACAATTTTTTGCATCACCTGAAGATTAATTATGCAATCCAAGTTTATTTCACCTGATGGTTAAACACCCTCACGCCGTTATCTAGAGGGGGTTAGGGTAGGGTAGAGTAGGGTAGGGTAGGGTAGGGTAGGGTAGGGTAGGGTAGGGTAGGTCAGCGCTGTGGTGTTTCATCATCACATGAAATAAACTGGGGTGCCTAATCTTCAGGTGATCCCATATTTTTTCCGGGTGCAATGTAATATTTATTTATTTCAATTTATTCCTAATTATCCTCCCCTTCCCTGCCTTTACTTAACCCCCCCTCCCTTACCCCCCCTCCCTCCTTACCTCCCCCCACCTTCCCTCACTTCCCCCACCCCTCCTTACCTCCCCCCACCTCCCCATTCTCTCTAACACACATTCCCTCACCTGTATACAGGACCTCACTAACTGTTAACACCAATAGATTTATAATGTTATGGGTATATCGTCTTAAATTACTTGGCCTTGGTCGTATAAGCCACTGCAGCGTATAAGCTCAGTATGTGTGTGTGTGTGTGTGTGTGTGTGTGTGTGTGTGTGTGTGTGTGTGTGAGGTGATCAAGGTACATGCAAACAAAGTAATTAGCTCATTATTTACCTCCTTCTTCTCCCACTCCATCTTCCTCTTTTCCCTCTTATTTCTCCTTCCGCCTCTTCCTCCTCCTTCCATCTTGAGAAACGACGAGATCTTATGAGTTTCCGATTTTCCTCGATCCCCAGAATATAAATTTTCTGACTGACTTTCTTCCTGCTTGACTGCCTGACTTTCTAATTGACTGATTGACTGACTGACTTCCTGCTTGACTGCCTGACTGAGATAAACTCCCTCCTCCCTCCCTCCCGTCCCTCCTTCACCCACCTCAGCCCATCTCACGCCTCCAGCTCCTCATTGCACTCTGCTACCCAACTCACGCGTCCAGACAAGCACTCGTGACTAAAACAAATTGTCTTTTTTTTTCTCTCAGTTTAAGACTTTAGAATTCAGTCTCAAGATTAACAGGTTAAGGCCGAATTTTTTTTTTAAACTAAGTCGGATTAAGGGCTGGAAGTCTATCTCAGTAGAGTCTGAATCAGCCTTAGGAGGATCAAATTGTTTATATATATTAAAGTCTGATTCCCCCCCCCCCCAAAGTCTTGAACAAAATTTAAGGCATATAGTTAAAGTCTGTTTGGATTAAAATTCACAAAATGAGGCTGAAACTGTCTTAAACCAAGTCTAGGGCAACACAGTCTAATATTTTATACCAGGAGTCTTCTCAAGCTAAAGTCTGATCACCTTAAGGCTAATACTAATAAAACCTTAAAGCCGAAACACACACACACACACACACACAAATCTCTTAAAACTCAATTGTGAACGCGCAGGTGGTAGCCCAGCAAGGCGCCTCAGATAATGGTGTGAACTGCCACAATCAACTACGTTAGAGCGAGCGACTCCACCACCCCTCTGCTCACCCTGGCACACGCACCGCCACCATCTCAGGTAGCGATCACACGTACAACTTGAAGTCTTCCCATGTTTCCTCTATTCGAAAGACACACACACACACACACACACAGGACCCCTTTCCCAGAACGTCCATCAAACGTTTCTTATTGGTAATGTTCACACAGACGCCGGACGTTTCTCAAGATCTTCCCTATACGACATGTAAACGTTTACTTGACGTTCCTTCACGACCCCTCGCCTTCACACACACACACACACCTCAGCAAGTACAGCGTCACCCATACACCACACGTCCTTAAGATCCCTCGTTCTCATTCCCGCGATAACCTACTATGTGTACGTGAGGCGTTGAGAGGAGGCGATACAGTGACTACCATTGTAGATCAGCTCGACCACATGTCCCCCCCGTATAGCGGCATTAGGGGCATTAATACCCAAAGACCCCCTGCCACCCTCTTGTCCCTCCTCACCCCCTCCCCCTCCACACCCCCCCTACCCACTCCTCACCCCCCTACCCACCTCACCCCGAGATAAACAAAACTGTTCTTCGTATTTTTTTGTAACAAAATAGTAAAAATTCACAACTGTTTCGACTTATAAGACAGGCCCGAGGGATTTAACAGGTGGTACAAGATGGACAGGCGAGTGAACTGGGGCCTACCGTCTCGCCTGTGACACCACCCATATCATGTGGCACCACTACATGAGGTACCAGTGTCACCTATAACATGTCCTCCTCGTGACTATGTTGTCCCCCACTGAGTCATAAACACTGAGGCTACACAACATATTCCCATCATTAATTAAGTCTTTGAGGAGAAGGTTAGGTTAGCTAAGGTATTTTATCATTGCTCATATACATAAACTGTTTATATAAATCCCAAACCCATGTGAACTAATATGACAACTGAATAAATACCTATACAGTTATCTATATAGACTGTGAAGGCTGAGTGGATACAAAACTCACCTCCTATCTTACGAGTCACTGGTTCGAACCTCAGAGCACTTAAATCACTTACAGTATCTCTGAATGAGTACCTAATTCCACTTATGGAGGGGGGGGGGTACATTGTCAAGTATAGTGCTCAATAATACGTGTGGTGTTTCCGTAGTAACAGACCCTCAAGCTTTGGGAACCAGCTTTCACTTATCTATCAAGCGTGAAATCGAAGACCAAGCTGAGAAAAAAGCTGTCATTTGTAGCATCCTGTGTTGTAGTCACTTTAGGTAGTTAAGGCAATTGTTGTCTGTCTGTCTGTCTGTCTGTCTGTCTGTGTCTCAGGCGGGTGTGGTGTCGGACGCATTCAGCCACACACACACACTACTGAAGGAGATGATCTCATTGTCGTAAAAAAAAACCAGATGAAAGCGGAAGTCACGGTGGCTATCATCTGTAATAAACTGAGAAGCAATGATGACCTGAGCCTTGACCCCCTCAGCCTTAGGTCACAGGAGGTGAAGCCCAAAGGTCATACGAGTGAAGGTCATGTTTCTTCAGTGCTACGCATCACCACGACAAGAATGTGACAAATAAATAAGTAAAAAGGACAAAAACACAAAGATTACGTAACCAAACAGCTTTTCACCTAACCTAACCAAACAGCTTTTCACCTAACCTAACCAAACAGCTTTTCACCTAACCTAACCAAACAACTTTTCACCTAACCTAACCAAACAGCTTTTCACCTAACCTAACCAAACAACTTTTTACCTAACCTAACCAAACAGCTCTTCACCTAACCTAACCAAACAGCTTTTCACCTAACCTAACCAAACAACTTTTCACCTAACATAACCAAACAGCTTTTCACCTAACCTAACCAAACCAAGCAGCTCTTCACCTCCCCTCAAATAACTATAGTAATGAGACAATATCATCAGAGTATAGAAGATGTCGGGCCAATTTCGTCGCTGACTTGGCCAACTCCTACGTTTTTCTGTAGTCGTTTAAGTGAGATAGTTTAGGGGAGGGGGGGTGTAGCTCCTTACATCCTCAGGTGGAAGTGATGAGGGAAATGACGTCATCATCTTTGTAAATAAATCGTTTCCTGTAACGCGTCGCGTCAGAATACCGGGCATTATAAAAGGGTAATATGATTGGTGGCGAGTCTTAATATACACACACACACACACACACACACACACACACACACACACACACACACACACACACATTCATAAGCTTCTACACCATCCCCGACACCGGCCCCTACTACCACCTGAGATCCCCTGTCCGAGAATTGCTGTTCGACACCACAACCGCATCCAGCCCATACGTGCACGAACTGATCGCTATAAGAACAGCCCAGTCCCAACCATTGTAAAAATTATCAATAACATGTAATAAATCAGTGTATTCACTCCCAGTAAACACTGCTCCCTACACTGTCACTATGCTGAAATGAACTGTAGTTTGAGCTGATCCCCATCTAAGTTATTATATGTCTTATCGGTGTCAATGGTGTCACTTGTAGCATTATTTGTAATTCGCAACCCATTCCCCAACATGTAATCAGTATATTTTCAGCCTCTGGCTGCCATGTAAGCTCTTTCAATAAACCGTTAATTAATATTATTATTATTATTAAAACAGAGCACCATTTTCACTATTATCCACCAAGAAGTGTCTGTCTGTCTGGTTGTCTGTCTGTCTGTCTGTCTTGTCTGTCCCTTACCTCCTGATCGCTTTGAGTGCTAGAACTCTATAGGCTGCTCACATGAGGTTACCGAGGCGGAAATGGTAAAGCGAGGCGATAACTCATCAGGAATTTAACTCACGGCTTTAAGTATCTCCATTAAAACTCGCTCACACATAATTCATAGGTACGATCAGCACTACATCACGCCGCCGCCGCTATACCTGAGCTTTATCGGGACACTAGTTTACAATTTCCCGTCAAATAACTGGACTTCGTTAAATGTGATCTCGTAATGGAACTCAGTCTATTAAGGGCCTCTATGGTAAGGTCCCCGTTCAAGTTAGTCTCTCCTTAGTCTACTATTGATCTTTTCCCTAATTTAACCCTACCTAACCTAACCTAACCTTAACTAACCTAACCAATCTTAATCTAACTTATCTTAACCTAACCTAATCTGACCTAACCCAACCTAACCTAACCTTAACTAACCTAACCTATTTTAATCTAACTTATCTTAACCTCACCTAATCTGACTTAACCCAAACTAACCTAACTTGACACAACCCAACCTTAACTAACCCAACCTAACCTAACCTAACCTTAACTAACCCAACCTAACCTAACCTTAACTAACCCAACCTAACCTAACCTTAACTAACCCAACCTAACCTAACCTTAACTAGCCCAACCTAACCTAACCTTAACTAACCCAACCTAACCTAACCTTAACTAACCCAACCTAACCTAACCTTAACTAACCCAACCTAACCTAACCTTAACTAACCCAACCTAACCTAACCTAACCCTGCAAAATGACCTGCCTACTGCCGCACCAGCTTTGCATATAACGTCATTAAGTGTAGTGTAGTTTATAATGTAGGTCGAGAGTGTACGCTCCTAACGTCTACATTACAGGTGAGATAATACAGGTAATCAACCTTTATGGCGAATTAGATTACCACAGCGGCAGTGTTGGTGTGCGTGTGTGTGTGTCCGCTTCCTTTACACACACACACGTACACATACACACACAAACCCATGCAATTTAAAAGCACACATCTAACCACACACCTACGTGCAACCACCTGCCATCCCTTCCCTTCCTCTACCACCCCCTCCCTCCCTCCACCATCAGCATACATAAATCACTATACCCAATGAGCACAGCACTATCAAAGACCCAGCATATGGTGGTAATGGGACACTGACTACCACACTCACTTGTTCTAACACACTCGCCTGCTCTAACACACTCGCCTGCTCTAACACACTCACCTGGCTGCCTCCTGGTACTGGTCCAAGTACTCTTCATATTGTTCCCACAGTTCAGCTACGAACAACGGACCTGTGGGAGGTAAACAAAATAAAACTTTAGATAAACAGCCAAGTGAAATAATAATAATAATAATAATAATAATAATAATAATAATAATAATAATAATAAATCCAAAAGTAGATAAATAAAAATATGAATAATAAATAAAAAATACAATAAAATAAGTATATAATTCCCATCATAAAATAAAACTATATATATATATATATATATATATATATATATATATATATATATATATATATATATATATATATATATATATATATATATATATATATATATATATATAGCGAGTTTACTTGGGTCCCACACGCCGCCTGGTATACACAGTGGAGGAGCCTCATATAATTGGATTACTCTGGTTCAATAAGTAGTGACAAATGCACACCGTTCCTGTGGCCAGTACGTCCAGACCACGTATAGCGGTCACTACCACCCGCTGTACAGTAGACCTAGGTTCTCCTTAACTTATTAACTCCCATTTTCCTCTATGAACCTACAGTAGATGTGTGCAGTGTGAACGCCTCAAAGTGGCTCGCATAAAATGCATTTTCATTTGCCAAAATACTGTAGCGTCTAAATCAGGGAGACCGTAACCCTCACATTTGCGGCCGCTTGCGGCCAGTTAATGTATATTTGCGGCCAGCATAACATCCAAAATATGTTATGAGCGGTCAACTAGGCCGATAAGGTAAGATAACGCTGTTTGAACACTTGATGCACCAAACACCTAATATGTTACGGTTTATAACAGGGAAACATTATGCCAGGCAGCCGACAACATCACAAATACTGTACGGTATATAAAGAGTTTAACGATAACACTAGGAATTTACAGCCTGATTTTCTCTGAGATTCAGAGTAGGAAAATATTGTTCTCATTTATATAACATCTTTTTCTTTGTAAGCAGAAGCTATCAGTAATTATCAGTTATATATTGAGGGGGGGGGGGGGTCTGCTGGAACACACTTGTAGTTCCTGGACCTGTAGATTAATATCCTGAAACACTCACAAAACAGCCAAGTCATTGTTGGAGCTTTGGGAGAAATAAGATGCCAACAGACTTATGTAAACAATAAGACCTGCGCCCAAGGCCCCCCAACAACCACACAACAGAACTTATGGGAGATGTAAATAAATTTGAACCAGACTTCACAAAAATACAAAGATATTCAGTCTCGAATTTCATAAGTAATCCATTCCTTGTGTATTGTTGAACGTAAAACACAATTTACATTACATTAATATTTATTACCACCCATTAGGTTACTATTTTGTTCTATAGAGCTTTGTACTGTATCCGTTATATCCACTACCATGTTTTATTTGTCTAATTGAAGTAAGATGGTTCCCGCCGCTTCAGTTAGAGGACCACTGGCCTTGAGGATATAACCTAACCTAACCTGGACCTAACCTAACCTATTCTAACCTGGACCTAACCTAACCTAACCTATCCCACGAATCTAACTGTACAGGGATATAACACATTTATTTATATTCCAGGAAAGAGAGAAGTCCCTGCACCCTCTCCTAATACACCTCCACCAATGACTGCCAACACTCACTACTCGTAGGGTTGTTGCTCACGAACGCTGCATTTCGTTATAAACTGTCAGAACAACTACAGGAAAATACGCTAAATGATACAAAGATAATTCTGTAATAGATGATAAAACCTCAATCTTTCTCAACTACATAATGAGCAAGAGTGTTGAGGTAATTTTGGCGGGAAATTTAAGCCAAAAAAAAATCCCCTCAAACAAATTCTTTATCTCTTAAAAAAAGAAAGAAATAGTGTAAAATTCTGTATATTAATTGAATAGTGAATGATGTAGGACGATATTATTATTATTATTATTATTATTATAAGCTAGGGATACTATAACCTAACAAAACATCAATAAATAAATAAATAAATAAATAACATCTTGTAAATGTCGGAAAAATTACACCAAAACTACTTGACTTTCATTTCGATTTACATTTTTTTACCATATATAATTTTCTCGTTCCACCAACAGTAAAAAACAAAATTACCACATTCTTTTATTTTCAAGCAGTATCCCTTGAAAAAAATACGAATACATTTTCTTTAATTTCATGCATCCGTTTTCTTTCAATTAATTCCTTATTCAGTTCACAAACCCCACAAAAACACACATTAAATTCGATAAATATCAAGAACCCGAGGCCGTGGATAATTTCAGCCATAAATGTTGGTTGATGAGCCACTGTCTTGCCATAAAACACATCTATATGTATGTCTCTCGGTAAGGCTTTATTGGCTACACCTTTCCACAGGTACTCGTTGTGGTCACTTTAATTTGGCTACACGGAGCCATAGTACATAGCGCCTCACACACACACACCGCAAAAATTTTATATTAAACCAAATCTGTGTGTGTGTGTGTGTGTGTGTGTTCTTCCCACTGTGGACGTTATGTTGTGTTCCTTGAGTGTGGGGTATATAGCGCCCCCTCACGTAGCACCTCCCCATAATAGTTCCTTCCCCCCACGGCACACCTTCCCTTCCCCATGATACATATATCCCTAGACACTGTGTACAACCCCATGTATCGACTACACCCATACACTGTTATATACCCAAGCGACACACACACGTCTTACAGCCTTAAGTATCGTACACACGTGATAACTTATCTTACGAACCTGAATTAATTACATTGACAACAAGATTAATAAAGTCACGAGTAATGTGAATCTCTCTCTCTCTCTCTCTCTCTCTCTCTCTCTCTCTCTCTCACACAAACCATTTACCGGAGGAGAGAGGACCACTACTACCTAATATAAACAGTCACGTCCGTATATAATGTATATTGCTGTATATACACGTTTATTTTCCCTGTGATGGACAGTTAACGTATCGTCACGTCTCGTCCACCATTTATGTTGTGTTGGGAAGGTTCAAATTGAGTTAATTTTCAGTGGTTACGCCATAACAACCCCGAGAACGATAAGCTGGAGACATCCGCCCCCCCTCCCCCTCCCCCCCTCTCTTTGTTTACCTCTTCCTCCCTCTCTCTACCTCCCCCCCTTTATTACTTGAAGTTTTATATCCCACACACACACCACCACAAAAAAAACCTAAAACACAACAAACCATTAAACCTGATCTAATATCATTAAGGCCGTCACACTAGAGGTAAAACTGGAGTGATAAACCATTAGTATTAACCGCATTACCGTCTAGTTGGGGGCGGGCGGCGGCGGTAACAGAGTGTGATTGTAGTGTAGGTGTGATGAACGCCGCGAGCAGCTGTTGTGTTGAGAAGGAAATGGTGAAGATACAGGAAGATAATGAGGGGGGAGGATGATGAGGGGGGAGGAGGAAGATAATGGGGGGAGGAGGAAGGAGGGGAGGAGGAAGGAGGGGGAGGAGGAAGGAGGGGGGAGGAAGAGGGGGAAGAGGAAGGAGGGGGGGGGGAGGAAGATGGAGAAAGAGGTGAAGGAGAGGGGAGGAGAAGGGAGGTGGAAATGGTGTAGAAACAAGAAGATAATGAGAGGGGAGGAGGAAGATAATGAGGGAGGAGGAAGATAATGGGGAGGAGATAATGAGGAGAGGAGGAAGATAATGAGGGGAGGAGGAAGGAGGGGAGGGGAAGGAGGGGAGGAGGAAGGAGGGGAAGAGGAAGGAGGGGGGAGGAGGGAGGAAGAGGAGGGGGGAGGAAGATGGAGAAAGAGGTGAAGGAGAGGGGGGAGGAGAAGGGAGGTGGAATGGTGTAGAGACAAGAAGATAATGAGAGGGGAGGAGGAAGATAATTAGGGGAGGAGGAAGATAATGGGGAGGAGGAAGATAATGAGGAGAGGAGGAAGATAATTAGGGGGAGGAGGAAGATGAGGGGGGAGGAGGAAGAAGGAGGAAGATAATGGGGGAGGAGGAAGATAATGGGGAGGGAGATAATGAGGAGAGAGAAGATAATGAGAGAGGAGGAAGGAAGATGAAAGGAGGAGGAGGAGTAAGGAAGATTGAGAAAGAGGAGGAGGGAGGAAGGAGATTATAGTGTAGAGACAAGAAGGTAATGAGGGAGATCAGGAGGAGGAGGAGGTGCAGGAGGAACTAAAGAAAGAGGGAGGAGAGGAAGATGAAAATAAGAAAGCAGGAAGAGTAAGATCATAATAATGAAGAGGTGAAGGGAGATACGTAGAAGGAAGAAGAGAAGAGAAAGAGGAGGAGGAGGAGGAGGAGAGGAAGACAAGGAGGAAGAAGCGAAGGAGGAGGAAGAGGCGGCAGAAGAGGAGGAGGAAGAAGACTGTTTCTTTACGCTGATATAAATAACCATCCCAGGAAGGACAAGTAAAGGTTATCTAATTGTTTTGATTATTACTATTATAATTATTTTTGGAGAGAGAGAGAGAGAGAGAGAGAGAGAGAGAGAGAGAGAGAGAGAGAGAGAGAGAAAATTACCCAAAGTATATCCAAAAAATATATATCGTTACCACAACTTGCTCGTAAAATTCTTAGAGGAATTTTTTACCTGTTGGATATATCATTTGACGGGTTGTAAAGTATCTATCATGGCTTACCTGATTGTCCACACACTGATTGGATGAGATTAGTTGACGTCACACACACACTGATTGGAGGAGATTAGTTGACGTCACTGTTGTCATGGTGAAGCTGACGTCATTATTATCGCCTCAGACAAGTGTTATCGTCCGTTAAATTCAATTGATCGTGAAGGTTAGGTTACTTGGATTACCGGGTGTAGCAGCGATCGAGTTAAGTGCCATAAAAAAGAGTTTACATGACTGCTGCTCTCAACCCATGTCGTCAAGTAATGAACCAATCAGAGCTTTGGGCTTAAACAAACGATGTCATGCTCAAACATCTTAGGAATGAAGTCAGCAAGAAGTGATGTCACAGAAGAAATCGAATAGTCATGCTAAATCAGTTAATGGCGACCAGCTAATCAACATCACTTTATTTCTGTACAAATTAGACTTCGTGTGTGTGTGTCTGTGTGTGTGTGTGTGTGTGTGTGTCTGTGTGTGTCTGTGTGTCTGTGTGTGTGTCTATGTGTGTGTCTGTGTGTGTGTGTGTGTCTGTGTGTGTGTGTGTGTGTGTGTGTGTGTGTCTGTGTGTGTGTGTGTGTGTGTGTGTGTCTGTGTGTGTGTCTGTGTGTGTGTGTGTGTGTCTGTGTGTGTGTGTGTCTGTGTGTGTGTCTGTGTGTGTGTGTGTGTGTGTGTGTGTCTGTGTGTGTGTGTCTGTGTGTGTGTCTGTGTGTGTGTGTGTGTGTGTCTGTGTGTGTGTGTCTGTGTGTGTGTGTGTGTGTGTGTGTCTGTGTGTGTGTCTGTGTGTCTGTGTGTGTGTCTGTGTGTCTGTGTCTGTGTGTGTGTGTCTGTGTCTGTGTGTGTGTCTGTGTGTGTGTGTGTGTGTGTCTGTGTGTGTGTCTGTGTGTGTGTGTGTGTGTGTCTGTGTGTGTGTGTGTCTGTGTGTGTGTGTGTGTCTGTGTGTGTGTGTGTCTGTGTCCACATATTAGAAGGATGACAACTTTGTTCTATAAATAAAAAACAAATAAAAAATCAGACAAATATTAAATTCCTCGACTGTCAAAAAATAAACAAAAATAAAAAAATAATAAACCTCAATAAACAAGTACATGAGACAGTTTGAAAACCTTTTAAAACTAGTACAAAAAATATTCACCATTATTACCTACATTTATCATAATTATACAATAGCGCAACGATACGAGAGAGAGAGAGAGAGAGAGAGAGAGAGTCGAGTGGGTGGGTGTAGTGGAGGAGGGGGGGTGGGGGGTAGGTTAAGAGTCCAAACTCGTCATCGTCTTCATTAAGGTAATCGTCTGCGTCATTACCTCAATTTCAATGCCACTTTGAAGTCATTACACTAAGGACACCTTCACGGCCGCCGTCAGGATGAGTCACGGCATTGTCTTCTGGTGGTGTCTTGGTGCTCGGTAACGTCTCGGTGAAGGTTTGACGCCATTTTGACTACCATCTCTCTCTCTCTCTCTCTCTCTCTCCCTGACATCCACCCGAGTTCAGCACCTTGTCAAATGAGACTCGCCCCGGGCACCTGCACTGCGTCAACACCTGCCGCGGGGTCTTGGTGTGTACACCTGCGTCATAAATGCAATTAATTCGCCGTGCATGTAGCTACTCTGCCTATGGCGCGTGTGTGCAGGCAGGCGTGTGTACAGCTGTTTAAACTATAAGTAAATGATCTTGCTTTGTTGTACATCAGCCCGTGGTTCCTGTTTAGGCTTGATTGGCTCACAGGGGTGTGATGTATAGCTGGAGGTCAAGAACCTAGCGAGCCCCACACATGGAGGTCAAGAACCTAGCGAGCCCCACACCTGGAGGTCAAGAACCTAGCGAGCCCCACACATGGAGGTCAAGAACCTAGTGAGTCCCACACGTGGAGGTCAAGAACCTAGTGAGTCCCACACGTGGAGGTCAAGAACCTAGTGAGTCCCACACGTGGAGGTCAAGAACCTAGTGAGCCCCACACGTGGAGGTCAAGAACCTAGTGAGCCCCACATGGTGGAGGTCAAGAACCTAGTGAGCCCCACACGTGGAGGTCAAGAACCTAGTGAGCCCCACACGTGGAGGTCAGGAGCCTCCCACAGCAGGTGTCGTGGCCTGGTTGATGGTCAACGTGTGGGAAATTATAACTCTCTCCACCACAGGGAAATGGCACACGGGGCGAGAAGCGATGATGATGATGATGATAATAACTTTAAATTCCTTAAGCCACCTCGCGGATCATCGTCTCAACAAGCCTTACAACACGCTTCCTCTACAGTCTACAGCGCAGTCCAAAATACACTTAACATTCACAAAAAATAAATTAGTATCAGTAAATCTAGAAGCAGTACTTTCCTTAACGTTACGCTTATTACAAAAAATTACGTTTTTACACTTATGTAACTATAGTAAATTTGGATATCATTATACTGTATTTCGTTACCTACACCGCGTAATTGTCTTCCTGGATACATTTTAGCTTAGATGGTTATTTACGTCAATATTTAACTCTGCCTGTCGCCCACTTCACTGTAACGACTACTTGTATCAACACAGACTGAGGACATGTAGAAGTTGTGAACAATGGTGTTATTTATGGACGGTAGTAACCACCCCCAGGGCCCCGTCATTCCTTGCTTCTTCATCTTGAACCGTCACGCCTGCCTGGTCAGGGACGGCATCCTGTGACGATGTAAACACAACCAGCTGATCCTGTGACGATGTAAACACAATCGACTGGTCCTGTGGTTATGTCAACACAAGCTGTTAATCCTACATTCATGTAAGTATAATTAACTCGTGTGATTATATAAATACAATTAGTTCATCCTCTTTCTCCGACTTTCGATTTCGAGGTCGACTTCGCTTCACTTGGCCACAAAACTGGAAAATCAGCTTTTGCTTTACGAGTTTTCAATTTAATTAGTGTGTGTGTGTGTGTGTGAGTATGTTCGTCGGGAGTCACCTGGACGTGGTGCTTGGAGCTTAATCTTCTACAGGTCTCAAGAGTTAACTGGGGTCCACTTTCCAGTGAGAACCTCAGCTACAGGTTCTCCCGGTGTCACTGATGCGTCGACTGGTTCTCAGGGGTGGAGGTAGCCAAGGCACTGACCATCCTTATAACGTTTTCCATGCGTGAGCTCACCATACAAGACTTGTTTAGACAAACAGTCATAAGGCATGCAACTGCAATGACCAGTCCAGTGTGGTTGAATGCCCTTGAGGATAGCAAATACCTTCATCGTGTCTACTCTATTATACCTGACATAATTATCCCCCATTGATACCTGAAGATCTTAGAGCAACACATGTGGATGACGCGGATATTCGCGGCCCGTCTGCTACCTGACCAGATTTCAAAACCACAGAGCAAAATTGTGGGAGTTACAGATGTGATGATGGAAATTTCTGCTATTTTTCTGCAGCGCTCCGTCACTTGTACTTGTTTCTATCAGCGGCTAAATATAATATTGGTGTTAATGATTCAGAAGTCTACCGTGGCATTAAGTTGTTTGCCGCTGAAGATGACAAATTGCCTTTTCACAGACAGGCGGAACTTTTATGACATCTGGAAGTGTTTTGTCATGTGTTATAATAACTCAGATGGTCCACACTAGGCGCCGGGTAACCTCAGCCATTAATAGCCAAGCTGAATATTTTGGCAGAGGTGAACAACTAGTTGGTCGAATAAGCCAAGACGACCTTAGTGAGAGCTGAGATGAATACATTATCAGTTACAGGAGCTTGAGGAGGAGTTTTTATCTTAACACTATACTCGCTCTCTCTCCTACATGATGGGAAGCCAATGTAATCATCGTTAGATCCTCCTGTGGCTTTTTTAACAGTTACCGCTGGGAAGAACAGACTGAACAAACAAGGTGCCAGTACACAGCCTTGCATCACGCCGCGGGGGACCACCACAAGTTCTGACAGTTTGCCACCATAGTTGACCTGATCACAATACATCATTGTAGTCGTGTGTTGTTGACTATAGATTAACAAGTAACTGATTTTATAGTAAAGTAAACAATCAACTGCGTCCGAAGCCATGGAAACACAAATTAGAAGAGACGCCTTCACTATGACTGTATCAACCCCGTCTTTGTCGTGCCCTGTATATATTATTGACCCGTGCCTAATAAAAAACAATCGTGGTAACAATACAAGAGACTGCAGTACAATACGCGTGGGGGAAATAATCATCAAGTTATAAAAGCAGGTAAGGAAAACATCCATTCAAACACACACACAAAATGTTAAATTAAATACAAAAAAATAATACAAGTGCCAGTCATCCCTCAAACCTAACCCCCCCCCCCCGGCTAATGTACTCAGCACGTGTCTTGTTTATAATTTATTCTGGTATAACGAGTATTGTTTGCCACCAGGTGTAACGAATAGTGTTTGCCACCAGGTGTAACGAGTAATGTTGTCTCAGTTGGCGAATTTGTTTACCTGACCGTCAAACTAATTAATATTCCCCCAAAAAATCTGGATACACGGGTCTAACACCTTCCGCCAAATCGGTTTTAATTAAGTGAGAGAGATTATGAGTTACTGTTAGGTTAGGTTAGGTTAGCATTTGGATGGTTAATTTTCAGGTGAGGTCAACTGGGATGTCTAATCTTCAGGTAATCCCTTCTGTCTCCTCTCTCACCCTCCCTCTCTCCCATCTCTCTCTCTCTCCCTCCCCCCTCTCTCTCTCCCTCCTCTCTCTCTCCCTCCCCCCTCTCTGATCCAGGCACAAGTCATGACCCTCCGGACACAGGAACACCCTCAAGATATCCACAGTTGTTGAAGGGTTACATTTCCGGCTCTTCATTTACCCTCTTACATTATTTGTGTTCTCTCCTTCACCCTGGTAGTCTCAAGTGTTTGACTCGTGACTCCAGGTGTGAGGTTCCTGGTTCAACGCTTCCTTTTACCTGGGATCCTTGTACTACAGGTAAGTTTTCAGGTGTGGTGTGGTGTGGTGTGGTGGAGTGGAGTGGAGGGGAGTGTGGTGTGGGTGGTGTGGGTGTGGTGGGAGGGAGGGAGGGAGGGAGGAGGTGGTGGGGTGGTGGGGTGTGTGGGGGTGTGGAGGGTGTGTGTGGTGTGGTGGTGTGGTGTGGGTGGTGTGGTGTGGTGTGGTGTGGAGTGGTGTGGTGTGGAGTGGTGTGGTGTCGTGTGGTGTGGTAAGGTAAAGTAACATCAATTTTCTTTGTTCTACATAAAACTTGACCACTTCCTCCCCCCCCTCCCATGTACGTTGCCAAGGACATATAGGGTCGAAGGATGCTTCCGTCTCTAACCTGATTGGCTGATAACACATGTTTCTCGATCGTGATTGGCTAAATAACACCATTTTTATGTTTTAAATTGAGAGGGAAAGCAACCAATCCCCCGCAATCTGGATAAGAACACAACAGCCTTGACGCTCATTGGCTATAAAGACACAGGCACCTTGATGCTGATTGGATAAGAATACAAGAAGATTTACGGTGATTGGACAAGAACGAGGAGCCAATGATGTGGAGTATACCCTCAAGAGCCTCCTCCACTACACAGGTCCTACTTATACACACTTTGATGTAGTGAAGTAAACCGGGGAGAAAATTGAGATAAATTTCGCCACTTGTTAAACGACAGACAGAGACAGACACTACAAGCCGCTGATGGATACGTGACCATTTACACAGGACAGATACGAGTTCAAGATAATGCCAAACCTAACCTAATCTAACCAAACCAAACTTAATCTAACCTTACCTAACCAAATCTAACCTAACCTAACCTAACCTAACCCCGGCAAGTCGATAAAGGTCTGTGTTATTTATATTTTGTTTATTTACATTAATAATTAAGAAAAAAAAAACTTATTTACAACTCTTCAACTCTCATTTGGTGTGTGTGTGTGTGTGTGTGTCAAGGGTATATCTAGGTTGCTGCATTCCCATGTTGATGCGAGTCTCTCCCTTCGGCCCTTGGTGAGGTGAAGCCGACAGACACACCACTGTACCAACACACACACCAGAGAGAGAGAGAGAGAGAGAGAGAGAGAGAGAGAGAGAGAGAGAGAGAGAGAGAGAGAGAGATTATATCAAACATTCCACACAACTTCAATACATCGAGCTGAAGGTTCAACACAAAACACACAGTATAGTTAGGGTCCACTTGGGCATATTGAGGTTAAGGCTTCCCCGTTATAACGTTAAAAATGACTGGATTTAGCCATTAATAGACACAAATCTAACTAAATATAGGTTATCACGCCACCTTGACTCGGCTGTGATTAGGTTCAACAGGTCTGGTCACTTGTAAGCAGCAGTCAACACCATTTTAACACACCGGGGATATAGAACCTAATAATTACCTTTATAAGAGTATCCGATTCTATATAACCAGGTAGAGTAAAAAATATTTAACAACCTCACCTATTATGACATTCTCACTACCTGTTATAAGGACGTGAACCTAATTGCCCCCCCCCTCCCCCAAAAAACACCTGTATGGTAAATAAACAGGTATTTCTTCTTAATTAACTTTTCCTCACCTCAATAACAGGTATTAAGGAGCGACTTCCAGGATACCGTCACCCAAATGGAAACTCCTGAAGGTGTACGCTTGAATACCAATTACTGTACCTGAATTATATAATCCTGAAGGTTATCGTGCTAAACCTGGATATAGTACAGGAGTTTATGGTTGGGTGGTTTCTTTGTTTGTTTGGTTAGTAGTACAGTATGGTATAGGAAGGGAGAGGCATGGTAGGAAGGGACAGGTATGGTAGAGGTAAGGTATAGTCCACCGATGCGTATCTTTACACAAGCAGCATATGTGGTCATGTGGTGTTTAGCTTGGAGAGTGAGAAGCCATTGGTGGAGGAGTGTGGTGGTGGTGGGTGAGACAGGGCGATGGGTGAGTGAAGGTAGTGGTTGTTGATAATGAGGTAGGCGGCGAGAGGCAGCAAGAGTATGGGGTGGTTGGCACACTTCTTTAAATGTACACACACACACACACCAGTGCCTGTTAGACTACCCACCACCACAACCACACATGACTTGCATAGTAAGGGACCCCCACCACTCTCACCACGACCTCAACACCCTCACCCCCCACCACCACCCCGACCTACTCCGACCAGTAGAACAACAGTGCCCACCCTCATAAAACTACACCCCCTACCCACACCGCTACACCCCTACCCACACCGCTGGCTAATCCCCACCCACACCACAACCCCACCCACACCGCCACACCCCACCCACACCCGCCACAACCCCCACCCACACACACCCCCACCCACACCACACCCCACCCACACCGGGGCTAACTCCCCACCCACACCGGCCACACCCCCACCCCACACCACACCCCCACCCACACCGCCACACCCCACCCACACCGCTGACACCCCCACCCACACCGCCACACCCCACCCACACACAGCACCCACCACCCACACCACACCCCACCCACACCGCCACACCCCCACCCACACCAACCCCACCCACACACCCACACCCCACCCACACCGCTACACCCCACCCACACCGCTACACCTCACTCCACACCGCTGACACCCCTACCCACACCGCTACAGACCCCACCCACACCGCTACACCCCCTTACCCACACACCTATCCTCTCCTCTCCTTCCCAATCACCAACTACTGTACAGTACCTATAGCCATCCATCCACCAACTTCTTTCATTTGACAAGTTTAGATACCCAGTGACCTATTACCTTCCTATTTACCTGATTTCTCTCTCCCTCCCTCCTTCCCCCCTTCACACCCATAAGACGCTCATCCACCTATTTAATCCACACGTCTCCAGGCCGCTCCTGTAGCAGTCCACAACACCAGCAGCTGATGTGTGCTTGCCCACCTGTGTGATCTCGCTGATGGGATTTTCCGCCAGTAGGATATTTTCTACTGGGTCTTTTACTCCTCGATGGGATGTTATCTACGCCCTCAGTCATCCCGTCCACCTCACTAGGCCACGCCACGACCTTTCTCTACCAGTTTGTTGTCTACTTCTACTTCCGTTCTGCCCTACAGCGGGACCAGTGTGCTCCGTGCCCAGTACAACTATTCCTCCCCCCCCTCCCTCCCCCAGTCTCCATCCCTCCACACCCAACTTCTCACTACCCCTTCTCACACAACCTCACAGTACCCCTAACTATCCCACCCCTCACCACCCCTCAACTACCCCACCCCACCCTACCATCTAGCGGGACTTGCACAAAAATACCCAGTAGGCTTAATCATCCCCGTGTTAGAGGCGAAAGTAGTGATTTGTCTTTCAGGTAGAATGTCCAGTGCTTGTTATAATGTTCGTCGTGGTGCTAGAACCTACCCCCTGCTTGTACTGGTAGCATGTCCAGTTCTTGCGAGGATGCCGGGATCAATGACTCGTTTGAACTGTTAGCATTGTCCAGTGCTTGCTAGGATGCTTGTGTTTGTATTGTTTGAATGAGCAGTACTCGTTAGGTTGCTTACGTTAGTACTAGAACTGTGACATTGTTTGCAGGGTTTGGGGGTGACACCTCGAAAAATTATCGCTTTTTATCCGACAGTAATAAGAATAGAGCATTGTTTACTGTCTGGTCACCTTGAGCACGATATGAACGTTTTTCCCCCCAGGGCAAAACGTTTGCATTGTTTGATTTACGTGTGTGTGTGTGTGTGTGTGTGTGTGTGTGTGTGTGATGATAATGGAGGGTGGAGCCCAGTGGGGTGTCCGCTTCGGGATACTATTTGTCCACCTCCTGCCTATTGCTACACCCTCCCCTCACCTGCTGCACCCACACCTGTTCCTGCTTCACCCACACCTGTTACTTGCTACGCCCCACCTGTTGCCTCAGAAGCGAGTGGCCCCTGGTTCGACCCCCAGGCAAAGTGCAACTGTGAGCGAGTTTCTTTACGCCATTCGTCTCCTATCCACGCGACAGTAATGGTGAACCTCGAAGATAATCGATTAGCGGATCGCGGTACGGTTTAGTGGTTAGCCAGTGCAGTTGGCGAGCTGCCCGATCTTCCTGGGTTATTTCTTGACACATGATCACACGGCGGCAGCTTGTACACCGTCAACAGGTTCACGACCGGGTAGCCTGAGGGCCAAATAGTCAACCACGAGGGGCAACCATTATTACAAGGTTGAGTGAGGTGACATGAGGCTGTATAAGGTAACATGAGGTTGTGCAAGGTGACATGAGGCTGTATAAGGTAACATGAGGTTGTGCAAGGTAACATGAGGCTGTATAAGGTAACATGAGGTTGTGCAAGGTGACATGAGCCTGTATAAGGTAACATGAGGTTGTGCAAGGTAACATGAGGCTGTATAAGGTAACATGAGGTTGTGCAAGGTGACATGAGCCTGTAAACCCAATACTAGAAACGTCAGCAATTATTTTTTTTTTCATTAAGGAGATTTACGTATCGTGATGGTCACTTATTACGACTTATAGTATGCACTGTGCGTTCTCTCGTTGCCACACACAGGTAGAAAAATTAATCAGTACCTCCAGGTTGGTGACACATTCTAGTTCCGTGGCTCATTCAAATTATCACACCACGGCTAGAGTCTCCCTCCGTGTACCTATATGGACGAGGAACAGGTCTACTCGAGCCAGTTGACTCCAGTTTCGCATCAGCATTAACGTTGTCCACACTGTCAAGATAATGTGCAGACTAACCAGACGGACGGACGGACACACACACACGAGGTAAACACAATAAGACAGACACACTTACCGAGACAAGACTCATCCGGGTCCCAGGTGGCTATGGTCCCCTCCAACTGAAAATACACGAGAAAAACCAATAAACAAAATTAGATTAGATTACCTGTATATTAATTAAGAACACCGTTAATTAATACACCTGGAAGACAATTTGATAACACTATATGGAAAATTAAATAATAGATGAAGTAAATGAGAGGGAGAGGGGGAGAGGAGGAAAGGGAAGAGAGGGGGGAGGAAAAAATGGAAATGTGGAAGGAGGGAGGGGGGAATGTAAGAAGGAGAGAGGGAAGGATGAGAAAGGAAAGGAGAGTTTAAGAAGAAAGGTACAGGAAAAAATAATCACCTCTAACCCACAACAATAACATAAACAACAACAACAATTGGACGGAGGTGAAGCTGCAACTCCTAACCCAGCCGTAACCCCAACTCCAAACCCCAACTCAGCCGCTGTAACACCCAACTCAAGCTATAACCCCTAACCAACCCCTAACCCAGCTGTAACCCCTAACCCAGCTGTAACACCTAACCCAGCTATAACCCCTAACCCAAGATAACCCCAACCCAGCTGTAACCCCTAACCCAGCTGTAACCCCTAACCCAGCCGTAACCCCTAACCCAACTAACCCAGCTGCAACCAACCCAGCCAAACCCCCTAACCCAGCCATAACCCCCTAACCCAGCCGTAACCCTAACCCAGCTGTAACCCCTAACCCAGCCGTAACCCCTAACCCAGCCGTAAACCCTAACCCAGCCGTAAACCCTAACCCAGCCGTAACCCCTAACCCAGCCGTAACCCCTAACCCAGAGACCTTACACCAAGCTACAGGCAGACAACAGCACACAGCTCTATACATGACCCAACACGTAATACAAACACGAGTAATGTTGGTTCCACACTTACGTATGTTAATGTCTTACCCTGGTGGATCTACTGTAGGCTTTTATGTATGTATGAATCTATTGCATGTATACTTGTATGTATACTTGTACTGTCTATGTATGTTGTATACCTGCACTGAGTTGGGTGTAGTGTACTGGGTGAGAGAGGGGTGTGTAGGGGGGAGGTACTGTTAACACTTAACTTTACGACTGTGTTGACTGTCCACCCTCCATCAAGCTGTGACAGAAGGCAAAACGGGGAACGAATAAACAAGTCTAATTCCTTTATACATAGGAGCTATAACCTAGGTCGTACGAGGGGGGAGAGAGAGAGAGAGAGAGAGAGAGAGAGAGAGAGAGAGAGAGAGAGAGAGAGAGAGAGAGAGAGAGAGCTCTTATCAACAGTGACCTTACTACTAGTTGGCTCGGCCCCACAGGTGTTAACACTAGACGGCCAGGTATGGTATGGTGGGAGTGTACACACAGGTGAGGCTCCTATTAATGCCATACAGGTGCAGCAGGTGGACGAGCGACGCACCAGGTGTATAAACGTGCGTGCGGGAGAGAGAACTGAAGCTACTATAGGATGCATTCATGATGGTAACTCTCTCAGGTTTTATTCTATTTGTTTACTACATATTGTGACTTGTGTGTAAGCTCTCATGAAGGTCGATCACCACCTACAGGTTGCTCGCAGGACAACTTAAACCCCTGAGTGAACACTGTTTTAGTTTCATAATACTGTAATAATACGAGTAAGATAGTTATGTGTGTGTGTGTGTGTGTGTGTGTGTACAGTAGCTAAAACAACTATCTGTGTATACTTTGTGGGAAACAATATGAGAACCATGGACGATAAATTTTGGTATATGAAGGCTGTCACTAGTCACACGTAAAATTTCGGAGCATATCGACCCCCAGCTGCACAGTTAGTTGTTTTAGCTACTGTACATGTACGTGTGTATGTATATGCACATATGTAAATGGCAGACAATCACACACACACACACACGGAGTACTGGGCGGGGGGGGGGGACAGGCATAAAACAGATGGTGTCCAAAGATGGCACCACCTCAACGGCCTTACTCCCACGCCCTCGAGCTGGCCTTGTGTGTGTGTGTGTGTGTGTGTGTGTGTGTGTGTGTGAGTGAAAAATGTGGTTTACTTCAGAAATTCCTCAAATATTTCTTAACTTCTCGGGCGTTCCCAAGGCCACTCTAGCCCAGGGCCTCACGAACGCCAAGGACATCATCAGTGTGTGTTTGTGTCTCCCGCCTTCCCTCCACAGTACCCACCCTAGTAAGACCTTCCCTCCACAGTACCCACCCTAGTAAGCCCTTCCCTCCACAGTACCCACCCTAGTAAGCAGGTCCTGGGACTGCGTCAGTATAGGAGCGACGCCGCCGAAGAGGAGCTCGTACTGGTAATGGGTGACGGAGGTGAGGCGTCGCAGGTGTTGCCCGTACACCTCCTCCACGCATTGCAGCCGCCTCGCCAGCGTCCGTTCTGTTGCCGCAACCACCACCGCCATCCGCAACCTCGGCTCCAACTCTGTTCGGGGGGAAAAAACAAAGGAGTGCGGTTAGGAGGAGGAGGTGATGATGTAACTCTGAGGCTAGGAGGTAAAAACATGCGGTCAGGGGGAGGAGTAGGAAGAGAAGGTTAGGGAGGAGTTAGAGGATGAAGGGAGAGGAGGAGGACAAAAGGAGGGGAGGAAGACGAGGGGGAAGGGAAGGGGAATGAGGAGGAGGACGGGGAGGGAGGGAGTAGTAGTAATTTGATTTTGCGGGAAAAGGAGACAAAAAGATGCCGTCAGGTAGACAAGAGGTGAAGGGGGGAGTTTACCTGACACTGAGGTATGTGCGTGTGTGCGTATGCGTGCGTGCGTGTGTGTGTGTGTGTGTGACTGGGTGTACTGTTTCGACTACTGGCCACACACACACACACACACACACACACACACACACACACACACACACACACACTAACCTAACATAAACCCAGCAATGATAACATAACAATTTACCTTGAGAAACAATGTCAAGCGATGGTCCACAATTACGCAACAGAAGCAACATCCATTAACCCTTTGCAACATCATACTGGAGATAATGAGCACCAATACTTAACAATTACAAGACACACTAACTACTACTCAGCCATGTATACTTGTTATATAATTTAGTAGTTGATAATATGAAGGGAGAAAGTGTAGGGGTATTAACTATAGTGATTTTGTTTTCAGTGGTGTTATTTATACAGTGTCGGTGTAACTGTGGTGTAATTAAGCAGGTGTATGCCCCCCCCCCTGTATTTCCCTCAGAATTCTTCTCAAGGTGTTAATGTTTCCCCTCAGCCACTTACTGTCTACAAATAAACACTTGGCTCCGGTTTCTGGGTTTTTTTTGTACTGTATGTGACATCCTCATTCTCGGAACATCTGCATGAGTTCAGGTAATCCACACACTTCATCACGTAACTCAGGTGTGTAGATATTGTTTACATTTTACGAGCAATATTGTAATGTATGAAGTATTGTGATGTTCAAACGGTACTAATTTATATAATAATTCAAGAGTGTGGTCATGATTTGGTGGGATTATATCAACATTACATTTCACACAAATCTAAGCTAACTATAATGATGTGAATGAGTTATGTGGCAGACGAGTAAGATATTTATATTTTGGACATACTTTTGACTGTTTGGTTGAAATGTAATATTTAATTCAACAAAACTCTCACGCTACTGTACTTTGAATCAGTACAAGATAACCATCACATGATAACACATGATTGCCGCCAACTTAAGCTGTTATTACGAGCACGAAATGTATACAAACAGCTGACACGAACTTCCGACGTCTTAAACACACGATTTCTGTACTTTGTTTTTGTGATATCTCTCTCTCTCTCTCTCTCTGGGTGTGTGAAAGTCGCCCTTCCATCAGTGACAATGACCCAATAACTTTTAAGCCTGTAGGTGTGGGCGTTGATACAGGTACATACATACACACAGGTAGTAAGTAGTTCCTGGTCACCTTCCCTCCTGGCGTAGGAGTCGTTTGGCCCACCCGCACCCACACCCCCACCCACACCCACACCCCCACCCACACCCACTACACCTCCAACTCCCCCAACCAGTTTGCACTCAAATGCTTTACCCAGCCGAGATGACCCGTTACCTGTCTTTTGACCACTTAACCTAACCTTACCACCTCACGTCTCCAGCTAAGAACACCACCTGATTAACACCTGCAAATCACCTGTCATTATAATCTAAAAAACTTGCCTGGATTTTATAAGTCAATAATACTTTCTAAATCGATGTTATCAATCAAGTCTTATATCCTGATTATAATTCAATTCTTTATTACTTTCAAAATTATTTATCGTTTAATTTAGTTGTCTACGATAGGGAGGCGACAAATGATATAAATGTCACTACTTACTTCTCCACTCTAGCCTCTTGAGACCTTCACAAGACGGAAGGGAATCGACAACGGATTTAAAAGACGAATGGAAAGACGGAATTTAAATCAACACCTGACACACCGCCACACAAATATGACGGAGAGACAGAGATACAGACGGGGTACAGGACTCAAGCGACAGGACGCAAAATTTGAGAAATCTGGTTGACAGGAGATAAGATGTTCACTGCTACAGCTAACCTAACCTAACTTAACCAAACCAAGCTAAACCTAACCAAACCCAACACCCCACAGGTACCGTTAAGGTGTTACATTATCAGGTGGAAATAATCTAGGGTGCGTAATCTTCAGGTGACCCATACCTGAATTATTACCTACGCAACCGAACGGCTGATCTACGCCGGCAACACAGCGTACCATGGAGACATTTGGCATACTCGTCAAGTTTACCTTTACTGAGGATTGTACATTTGTGTATACCTGTACAGTCAGCGTTATTCTCGCCTGGCGCTGAGGTCTAGTCTTAGCCTGGCGTTGTTGTTCTTATAGTCTGGCGTTGTTGTTCTTATTAGCCTGGCGTTGAGGTCTTTATTAGTCTGGCGTTCTGGTTTTTATGAGCCTGGCGTTGTGGTCCAATGTAGCCTGGCGTTGTTGTTCCTATAGTCTGGCGTTGAGGTAATCATTAGCCTGGCGTTGAGGTCTTTATTAGCTTGACGTTTTGGTCCAATCTAATCTAGGCTGTTAAATTAAGTTAAGACCAGTTAGTGTTTAATTCATGTCTAAACCGAATTAAACCTCTTGTCCGTAGTTACGTATGTCTGATATAAGGTTTAATTTCTTAGATAAAATTATAATGAAAAAATAAACCAGTAATATCACAAATTATAAACCGATAATGACAATAATCTTCAAGAAAATAATACAACACCGATAACAAAATCACACACTTCCGATAACACTGATAACCCGATAATCAATTACACAATACAGATAACATCCCAAGAAGTTATACACTGCCGATAACAATACCTTCCCGATAACAATAACTTCAATAATAAATCTTACAATCCCGATAACAATACCCAGGTTTCTCCAGGTATTCTCAAGTGAGGTAATTACAGGTGAAACTGCTGTAATAACACTAACGAGACAAATTAACTATTCTTAATGCAGCATCTTGTTTCTATGACTCATTCACACACACACACACCGATAACAATACCCTCTCTCGTCTTAAAGGTGGTGCCGCTATTACAATGGAATTTAAAGACATGAAGAATAATTAAGTCTCTCTCTCTCTCTCTCTCTCTCTCTCTCTCTCTCTCTCTCTCTCTCTCTCTCTCTCTCAGGTTACATCTTTCTTGCCCCGACGTGTCGTGATGAAACCGAGGCCTGATTGGTTCTTTGACTTTATTATGGGTGAACGATAATAACTTACAGTCTCATGCAGTCTCACACACACACACACACACACACACACACACACACACACTTGTCTGGCCGGTGATTGAATAACCTTTGAGACAGAATCAACCGCTGTACGATAACTGAACAATGACTGAATGAAGATAGAGAGGTTAGGTTAGGTCAGGTATTGCTACGGTTTAATTAAGTTATATCAAAGCTAGATTAGGACAGGTAAACAAACCAGATCAAACAAACAAATAAACAGACCAAGTTACACACACACACACTGAACCAAACAAACAAACAAACAAAAGTAAACAACACGATGAGCAAAAACAGGATTTTTCAGTGGTATTTACACATACTTGATTTGTTCTCTTAACACCATCAACCAAACAAACAAATCAGGTCAAACAAATTCGATGAAAGTACCTACCACGCCTAAGCAAGCAAAACAGTAGAATGAAATCACGTCTCCCAATCTGTTTACAACTACCTTATAAGTACACCAGGTAAACAACAGCTGATCAAACAATATTTAACATGAAAGTATACAAGTTTACCCAAATTGTTTGCCGTCTCCTGTACACCAAACAAAGAGAAGTATGTCAAACAATATATACAAATACTGTACCTAACAAACCAAAGCAAACAATAAATGAAAAATACAAATATTAATTAAATTGTTTACTAGCACCTGTACACAAAAACAAACAATCAACACAAACAATAACTATAAACAGGGCATGAAAGCTAGCTGTTCACATCCACACAAATCTGTTTACTACACCATGTAAACAAAAGCAAACAACACAATACAATATGAAAATACAAAACTACCTCATATACATATACGACCCCTACCTACCCACCAGCCCACCACCTGCCCACCCAGTCACCCACCCAGTCACCCACCAATCACCCATTCATTACCTCTCCACTCACCCACTACCTCCAGCTCTCTCTCTCTCTCTCTCTCTCTCTCATCACCACGACAAAAACCCACTGACACATTAAAGACTACTGGTCGGCTGCTCCTGGTGGGTGGGGGGTGGAGTGGAGGTGGGTGAGGGGGAGTGGATTGAGATAAGGGCAGGCATGTATTACCCTAACAAACTATTACCTCAGCTAACCCACAGCAAGGAGGTCAGGTCAGCTGCCTCTCTCTCTCCTAATTTCTTCAATTTCGGAATTATCTTCCCCCTCTAATATTCTTTCACCTCTCCTATTATCTATGAGGTGTGTGTGTGTGTGTGTGTGTGACCTAGCTTGTGATATATACAGAAACACACACACATATACGAACACACACACACACACACACACACACACACACACACACACACACGTACAGTGGATGCTAGTGGACAGGTGAGTTAGGTGAAGCAGAGGTGAGTGAGAGTGACACAGTTAGTGGGGCACTGTGCTGGTTTAGCTCACTCTAAGTCAGCCAGCGCCTGTATAGCGTTGCGCCACTGAACAAACGCGCCACACACACACACACACACACACACCGCTAATGCCAATAACGTGTGTTGACTCTTGCAACCCTTTGACCATCCATGCAATAAAGGTATGTTGCAGAGAAATAAGTTCAAAACCCTTAACACTAATGGAACATCACATTAACTGAGCCCCTCTGGGACACAGTGAGACAGAGAACCAAACAGAGGGAGGAAACAAACAGAGGGGAGGAACCAAACAGGAGAAACAAACAGAGGGGAGGGGAGAAACAAACAGAGGGGGAAACAAACAGAGGGGGGAACAAACGGGGGGGAGGAAACAAACAGGGAGGAAACAAACAGGAGCAGGGGAGGAAACAAACAGAGGGCAGGAGGAAACAAACAGAGGGAGGAAACAAACAGAGGGAGGAAACAAACAGAGGAGGAGAACCAAACAGAGGGGAGGAAACAAACAGAGGGAGGAAACAAACAGAGGAGGGAAACAAACAGAGGAGGAACAAACAGAGGGGAGAACCAAACAGAGGGAGGAAACAAACAGAGGGAGAAACAAACAGAGGGAAACAAACAGAGGAGAGGAGGAAACAAACAGAGGGGAGGAAACAAACAGAGGAGAAACAAACAGAGGGAGGAAAGAGGGGGAAACAAACGAGGGAGAAACAAACAGAGGGAGGGAACCAAACTGAGGGAGAAACAAACAGAGGGAAACAAACAGAGGGAGAGGAAACAAACAGAGAGGAAACAAACAGAGGAGGAACCAAACAGAGGAGAACAAACAGGAGGAAACAAACAGAGGGGAGGAACCAAACTGAGGGAGGGAAACAAACAGGGAGGAAAAACAGGGGGGGAGAAACAAACAGAGGAGGAAACAAACAGGAGGAAACAAACAGGGGAGGAAACAAACAGAGGGGAGGAACCAAACAGGGGAGGAAACAAACAGAGGGAGAAACAAACAGGGGAGAAACAAACAGTTAAAATGCAAGAAAAATTTCCCATCGACAAGAAAGAAAAATGAAAATAATATCTGCACGGTGTTGATCACGTAGTCTTAGCCAGGTAGACTTCGGGGTCTTGGTGAAGTTTTGAGTGTGGTGGGTCTCGTTGCTTAAATACAGGTGTGGGTCTTAGTTAAACACAGACATGGGTCTTAGCGGAGAAAGAAAACTTGAAATGGAGAGAGAGAGAGAGATGAGGGGATGCTGGGGTGACGGGAGTGGGATGATGACTGGGGGAGGTGGGGGTGATGACTGGGTGGGGGAGTGGAGTGATGACTGGGGAGGGTGGGAGTGATGAGGGGAGGTGGGGTGATGACTGGGGGAGGGTGGGGGTGATGACTGGGGGAGGTGGGTGGGGGAGATGAGGGGAGGAGTGGTAAGGGGGTGTACCTCTTGTGTTGAGAAGAACAACTCCACCTCTTCAACAAAATGTTCTTCCTCTTCTTCGTCCGTGAGAACCACCTAACCAACCACTGTCACACTTCTCACCAGACAAACAACCAATCACCGAGAACTGAACAGCCAGGTATTGTACTTTAATTACTAAAAGATGATCATTATCGACTCAATAGGCAGAGAGGCGATACCAACCACTCCAGTTTCCTCAACCTTGAGCGTGCTGGCCACTAAGTAGGGAGGAGGAGGGAGGGGGAGGAGTAGTGGGAGGAGGTAGGAGGATGGGAGGTGGGGGATGGGAGAGGGTTAGGGAGGAAGAGGGAGGAGGATGAGGCAAACGAGAAAAGGAGAGGGGAAAAGGAAGAGGAGGAGGGTAGCAGGAGGAGGGAATAAGGAGAAGGGAAGAAGAATTTGGAGGAGGAGGAGGAGGGAGGAGGAGGAGGAGGAGGAGGAGGAGGAGAGAGACGACCCCGAGGCAGAATAGATCAGCTCAGGCTAATTGGGTGTTGACCACCAGTTCGTCATTTTGTGGTTGTTGATGTTATTATTGGGGATGGGAGGGGGGAGGGGGGCAGAGGGGAAGAGTATTGACCAATAGCGTGCAGGGGATGATGGATGGATGGGAGGGCTTTACTAACCTTGATTCCAGTATTTGGTCTTAAAAAAAAAGGTAAACACACACACACACACACACACTAAATATTGCACTTGACTCCTTAAGTGTTACTCCCGATGTAAACAAACAGGAGAGTCAATAAAGATGGTAATGAATGAAAGAACACCTGGCTTAATTGTGGCATGACCTTGAATTTGAAAGTCTCTCTCTCTCTCTCTCTCTCTCTCTCTCTCGGGAAAGAATAATAAGGAAGAGAGGAAAGAAGGAATGAGGAGAAACTAAAGGAGGAATAAGAAGGAAGAGAAGAACAGATGTACATAAGATGGAAGAGGTAACATCGGACCCAGTCGAGGCCATGAGAAGGTACTGGGAGGACCAGGCTACAGTCAACGCCCTCCTTCCTTCTCTCCGTCCCTCCTGCCGACATCCACCCTTAGCTCTTCCGCCCACTGACTCCTTCCTCCTTCCCTTTCTTCCTCTCTTCCTTCCCTCCTTCATTTCACCTTCCCTACCTCCTTCCTTCCTTCTCTCCTCCCCCGTGACGTAAGAACCACAGTTAGTCCTTCTCCCACGCCCATTTTTAGCCTCCCCTTCCCCCTCTTTACCCCCCCCCTCCCCCTACCTTCCCCCTCCTCTCTCACACTCCACCAGACCCTGTATTATATTGTTAGCCACCATACATTACTGGCAACCCCTATCACCATTGTCACTACCACCACCATTATCCCCTACCACCATCACCACTCTTACCACCACTACCACCATCACCACTCTTACCACCACTACCACCATCACCACTCTTACCACCACCATCAAACTCGCATCCCCACTACTACCACAACATCACGACCACTATCACCACACTACCACCATCAACCACACTACCACCATCAACCACCTCCACCAGCCCTCAAAGAACCAATAGCAGCAGGAGTAGGGAGGAGGGAGGGGGAAGGGGGGAAGGAAGAGGGAGAGAAGAGGGAGGAAGGAGGTAGAGAGAAGGGGAGGGAAGGAGGGAGGAATAGGGGCAGTGTCACCTCGGGCACTGGCCGTGAGTGACCAATAAAACAAAGAGTACTGTACGTCCAGCCATGACAGTGACGATGACTTTAACCAGGAAGGATGACATAAAATATTTAACTCCTCCTTCCCCAGCTTCCTTCCTTCCTCTCTCTCTCTCTACCTCCTTCACCTACCTCCTCCCTCCTTCTTCCCCCTCTACTTCCTTCTCCCTCCCTCTCTCCTCTTTCCTCCTTTACCCAGCCAAATATTCAATCAGCCACATTGTTTTTACCTGTGACTCAACAACTACCTGTAACTAATCACTCAGGTGATAATATGAATCTCAGGTGCACAAGACGGGAACCTCTCAATTAATATATTACTAACTGACGTGAAATAGTTATGTTATAGTGGTGTTATGTTATAGTGGTCATATTGTCAGGCGTTCATTAAAGAGTTTGTTTTTATTGTTAGCATTGTGTTTGTGTGCGTGTGTGTATGTGCGTATATGCGTGTGTGCGTATCTGTGTGTGCTGCAGGTAACGAGTAGGAAACAGAGATATGAAAATATTAAAACACTTCCATGATTGTCCACATCCTGAGGTGGACAAGTAGGAGGCAGCAGGTAGAGCCAAGGGTCTCCTGAGGATGTAAATAATCAAGGGAACGTTTATATATTTTCAAGTTTCTGTTTCCTTTGTCGTTACTCGCATGTTAATGAATTATTCCTCGTCTTGTGTGTGTGTGTGTGGGAGGTAGTGTGAGTGAGAGTGAGTGTGTGAGTGATTGTGAGTGCGTGATGTGAATAAGAATGTCAATTGCTCTGGGGTCCCAACACATGCTCACACAGCTCTAATATCAGACCGCTGCAACGACGGTATAGGCGGAAGAGGTGACCAACATGGGAACCCTATAGTGACGACCCCGGCGGATGAAGACAATGCAAGATGGACACTTCATGGACAGGCTACTAAGGCGAAACCCAACAAATTGAGCTATCCCTCCTCCTCCCTCTACCTACTTTCTCCTTCCTTCTCTAACTATTTCCTCTTTATCCATCCTTCTTCCTCCCCCTCCTCCCTCCTTCTCCCTCTACCTCCCCCTTCCTCTACCTCCTCCCTTCTTCTTCCTCTACCTCCTCCCTCCTTCTCCCTCTACCTCCTTCCCCTCTTCTCCAGTTGATCACGGCAAAATTCCACAATCGTCATGTAAATACAGGGTGAGGCAAAATGAATCCATAATATCCAGTTTTTATTTGGCCAAAAGAGGTGTTGCTTCCCATAGTTTTCCTTGAAGACCAACTGTTATTGAATAAAACTCATTCAAAGGTAATCAAGTTAATGATGCTGTACTAATTACTAAAATTCTCCCCTTAAACCTGTATAATACTAGCTCACTATTTAGTTTAATTACTTTGTTCCTTCCTCACCAAGATGCTAATTAGTTCACATATTAAGATATTATTAAGGCCTATGTGTAATGCTATTCACTTCACATAGACCTCAGTTAATCCACTGCCTTCATAATACAATAATTCCCCATCGCTGTAACAAAAATATCTTAATACTGTCAGAAATTCCTTTAAAAAATCCTAAACTATTAACTACATTCCTAATTTTGTTCTTAATCCTCTAATCACCAACATGGAGTTTCTATTACATACTATTATTATTTTTGACCTATCTTAAAAGTCCATCTAATTATACATAGTGAAATAGATTTTTTACTTAAACTAACAAAAATGAGTTCCGTCGATCAACCTAAATGGGATTCTAACATGACCCCAATATGGCATCCTGTCCCACCATTTCCAACCTTATTTTGACGTGTAATTGACCTTGAAAATCATCTAATAACAACTATCACTATGACGCAGCCTCCTGATGGGTTAACTAAAGCCATATACAGAACAAGTGTGTGATGTGGTAACTGTGGTAGGTCCATGCAGGTAACACAAGGTGAAACACAGACTAGTGCCACAGAAACACTCCACGTCTGCAGAGAGCAACAGAAGAACACTAGCAACGGAAGCAGCAACGGAAACGGATATAACAAACCTTTAGCAGCAACAGTAACAGATGCAAAAACAATTTCAGTAACAGATACAACAACAAACCCCTAACAACAACAACAGCGGAAGGAACAACAACCTCAGCAGCAGTAACATCCCCAGTAACAACAACCCAGCAACAACACAACAACCCCAGCAACAGTAACAACAACCCCAGAAACAGTAACAACAACCAGAAACAACAGAGGCGCAGCAGCAGGGACGGAGGCAGGTACAGGTGTGCGGGAGTGTAGCTTGAGCGCTTCGATGAGAACACCCACGTCGCCTGAAACAGTTGCTTTTTGTCTCGTGGTTAAATGAGTAATTCCCCCCCCCCCTCGTATATCAATGTCTTATAGGAAGAACATGCGGGCGGCTGTGGATAAGACCCTCCCTACCACACACACATATCTCCCTAACTCGTGACAAATTATGTAAACACGTCACAACAACTCGGCTGCCAAAAAATTCCACCGAGTTCTCATGGCTAGTTCCTCGACGCTGGGGAGCCGTTAATTGACAATTTTTCTTGTGGGAAAAAAAAAGTCTTATTACGAGGTTACTTCTTCAATTATAACAAGCAACGCCTACCGACCAGTGGGAGCGTCAAGCCTAAGTTCGATGGTCGCTTTGTGAGGTGTTGGATAAAAGATGACGACTCACTGTCACTTGGACGGCGGCGGGAGTGTCGCGACTACAGTAGTGCAGAAATGTGAGCGGACTGACATGTACGAGTATAAAGTGGGTAGTTTACAGCGTTCCCAGAAGTGCGTGTGTTGTGTGTGCTTGGGTGTGTGGGTGGGTGTGTGTGTGTGTGTGTGTGTGGGTGGGTGGGTGGAGTGGGTGTGTGTGGGTGGGTGTGTGTGTGTGGTGGGTATTGGGTGGTGAATTAAGTGTGGGTGGGTGTGTGTGTGGGTGGGTGGGTGTGGGTGGGCTGGTGGGTGGGTGGGTGGAGTGTGGGTGGGTGGTGGGTGGGTGGGTGTGGGTGGAGTGGGTGGGTGGGGGTGGGTGGGTGGGTGTGTGTGTGTGTGTGTGTGTGTATGTGGGTGAGTGTGAATATGTGTGTGTATTTGGGTGGTTGTGGGTGGGTGTTTATCCGCCACCCACAAGAAACGGTCGTCACCACCACTGCACCGCCCACCTTACACTCTCCGCTATCATTTTCGTAGCTGTCAATAGTCTCGTGGAATTGTCTGTCAGACTTACAGCCACCTCTTCGGTATATGAGAATCTTACCCACGAGACTCTTTAGCGAGATTTAAATCCTAACCTAACCACAAACCACCCAAAAATAACTGGTATAAAGCGACTTCGATTCGACACTGATGATAATGACCCAACCCTCAAACCTGACGTTACTACATTACTTGACACATAATAAACTACCATTGCTCCTCGTCCGCCAACACTAACTACCGCCCCTTGTAGGAAACTCTTGAAATTACCACCGGGAACACACGCCGGTCACATTGTCACAAGCTACGATTTGTATAATCATTTTCCAGCGACGAATGTTAGAGAGTTACTGACCTGCTTGAACGTAAAAAAATCTTCCAGTTCTATAATATTTGGTGTATAACGGGCCGAGAACTGTGGCTCCTTCACCGCTAAAACAGGTGACTTGGGTGTGGATCTGACTCATCTGTTACCCATCAATATCTAACCTGCACCATACAAAGTAATCAACACAACATCACCCCATTGTAGACTCGTTTTCTCTTACCTACGAACATCAACACAATCTCAAAGGTCAAACACTTCTAAATGACTGACTTGACGATGACTTAACCCATTTAGTATGATGAATTAACCCCTGAAGTATGATGACATCCTCTTCAGCATGATGAATTGACCCCTGAAATATAAAGCTTTATCCTCCCTCTATGAGTTTAAGGTGATGTCAAGGGAAAGCCAGGGAAAAAACATCAGAAAAATCAGGGAAATATTAAGGATATCAGAAGTCAAGGGAAAAATCAGGAAGTTATCACAAAACTGCGGAAAGGCTCAGCAATAAATAACTAAATAAATAAATTCCAGATTGATAAATAGTTTGGGAAATATTGTAGAAACATTGAGGGAAAACCAAGTAGTCTTTCTCACCTGTCGTACACTAAGCACACCTGAGTCAGTAAAATAGTCATTAATAAGTTAGAGATTAATTAGAGGCGGTTCAGAAAAATCTCATTAAAATAAAAAAAAATAATTAGTCGGCAAAAAGTAAAAAAAAAAAGTAAATGTAAAAGTTCTAAAAAAAATGTCAGTAAAAATAACAAAAGTTGACGCCACACAATATTGTACACACACACTACTTTGCCGTCACTCGGAATCTAGTATGACGATCATCCAGCTATGATACGAGTTATTAGGGATGTCACCTTCATTGGTGAGTTCTGAGATGACTAAAGAGGCCGATACGGGACCGGCAGGGTCGTTTACAGGTGTTGAACATGTGGAGGGCTACATCTAGTGCGGGAGGGGCGGCGGCAGCGTCTTTACGGCGCTGGCGCTTGTCTGCCTCGGTATGCAGTCGGGCTAATTCGAACGTATTGACACCTTCTTGTGTGGTACTCCTCCAAGCGTTACGGTGTGGAGTAATCGTCTCCCAGGTGAGGGGGTCGATTTGGCACTTTTTCAGGTTTGTCTTAAGACTATCCTTATACCTTTTCAGCTGGCAGCCAGCGTTACGTTTACACACACACACACACACACACACACACTCACCAATGCTAGGGTCAAAGGAGTCGATGGCATCTTGAAGGAGTATGGTATCCCCATCGAGGAGGTAAGCTGGGGCATCAAGGTCGACCTCAGCATGGGAGTCAGCCAGAGCCAGAGCGAAGGTCACCAGCCGTAGTTCCTGGGCCATGGGGCGTAGTGCTTGACCCACCGTATGTGCCCCCTCACCCACCACCTGCAGAAGGGAAGAGAGTATGTGATTAGTGTGTTATGTTAGGAGACTGATGACATTCTAAAACAATACACTAATACATTCTAAAATACACGAGTACATTGATACAAGACACGTGTAGTAACTAATAATAATACATTAATACAACAATACAACTCCATGAAATACAGGAACACAATGCTTCAGTGATACAATGTGTTACCATAGAAGCAGTGACAATGATACGTGGCAGGTGAATATAACAAAACAACGATACACGGTAACACATGACTACAGTTTAACCATGTAACCCTGTGATCTGATGACACTGGGAGACATTGCTACAGGAAAACAACACTACAGCGTCCTTGTTATCCCGTCATGAGGTCAGGTAAAACGAGTGTAGTGAGGCAACACCTACAGTATATACAATACCACGACGCCCAGGTACAATGATACAAGGATTACAGTGACAAGGATTACAGCCACCTGACACAACACCGATAAGAAATGCAAACCAAGAATTACAGCAATACAGTGAGACAACAAAAACAATGCCACCTTAATAGAATAACACGATAGAATTTTTATTTTTTACGTATGTTGTAACAGCGACGGATGATGACTTGGGGCAGCACGGGTTCAAGGTGACACGCAGAAGAGACCGCCGCCCTCGGTGATGTGGGAGGATAAAGGGGCCCTCCTAACCTGGTTTTACCCCTTGCCGCGTGTGGGAGGATGCAACAGCGTGGGAGATGCGGGGGATTCAGAGGACGTCCTGTGTGGAAAAGAGGTCCTTATACGTGGGAGAGAGTCTGGGATTATGGGGATGGGTGGAGGCTGTGTGTGTGTGTTTGGGAGGGGGCGTGGGAAGAAGCCTTAAAGACATGGGGATGGGAGGAGACAGCGTGGGAGATATATGGATGGGAGGAGGCTGTGTGAGGAAGGAGGGTCTTATACGTAGGAGGAAGCACGGAAGACTGCATAGAATACGTGAGGTTCAAGATGGACATCCTGTACGTATCATTGTTTACGTCAGTCCTCAGAACCTTCGTCGATCAAGATTCCTGCGTCGCTCAATTGGTTAATTGTTCCACTCATTCTCCCTGATTGGATAATTAGGTCAATGCTGTCCACCAATTAATCCAAAGTGTCGGTGTCGGAAGCCGATTGGTTCATATTACCGGTGTGGACAGCTGATTGCTTCATGAAGTATGTGGCGGCCACTGATTAGTTCACATTGATGGTATCGGCTGCTGATTGGTTCATATTATCCATGCTGGCCGCTGATTGGTCTAAAATGTTGCCGAGTGACCCAGGCATCAGATACACGAGGTCAGGATCCCCTAATTGGTGGAGGGCGTGGGAGGACAACTGGAAGGCGTGGAAGGACGGTCAGGGGGCGCAGGGGAGCTGTCAGTCTATTAATATCAAACTTCAAAGAAACTTTCATCACAACCCTCAGACCGTCGAGTGCTAACGACGGTCCTGGAGCTGTCGAAAAATCTCCAAGTGATTATCGACACATCACACATTAATTATCTACGTCGATGGCTTTACTATTTATATACTGTACTTAATAAGCAATGGTTATGAGCGACAGGTGTATTACGTTCTGTGTCGACGACCTCACTGTATATGATCAATAGGTATCTTACGTTCTCTTGGTTTTGTCGACCTCAATATGCATAATCGACGGGTGCCTTACGTTCACCGTGTCGTCGACCTCAATGCTTACATCACTAACTAGTTACACAGAGTCATCGCAAGAGGAGTGCCAAGGCCGGCCAGAGGCACCCGTCTGCATGACATTAACACACACACACACACACACACACACACACACACACACACACATATCACCAATAGGATTACACTTGAGGGAGGTCCTGCTAACTAATTGTGTCTTTTTCGATGTAGTGACCTTGACCTTTGACCTGCGGGTGTGTAAGGATCCAGCGGTAGTGTGTTTTATAACAGTAATGCCGCGAGGGAAGACAAGAGGACCCGCCTTCTGTCGCTCTACTGTACCTGGAATGGTAAATGTTCTTGCCGGGGATCTTGTGTCACTCCTGCTGGCGATCTTGCGCTACCACAGGTAACAGTACGCCACTTTGGACGATCATACGTCATATTTTCACTATAGTTACACACACACACACACACACACACACACACACACACATACATTACACACACACAGGTATGTACAGCATACTGCACACTTCAGTTGTAGCTAACATGATAGTACACAGACTGACGTCACACTTCACTATTTCAGTAGAGGCACAGATATACATACATATACATACGCTAACATATGTATAATGTACACGTATACTCCATTGTAACTCAACACAGGTAGTGAAAAATGAACGAGTTAAGACCATATGTACAAGGACCGGTATACACACAAACATGTGTACAGTACCTGTGTATGCAAATACACACACTCAGCCAGTAGTTGTCAACACACACGGAGAAGACCAATGTGTTAGTTAAGTAAGAGACCACAAGAGACAGTGGTGATGAGGGCGTATGTTATTATGTGGGCGGTGTGAGTGTGTGTGTGAATGAGTGAGTGAGTACGTGTGTGTGTGTGTGTGTGTGTGTGTGTGTGTGTGAGGGTTCGTGATCCAACAAAGCACTACCTTACGTGATAACGGTGTTGTAGTACAGTATCGCCAGGTGCCCCTTTCCCCCCGTCCCCACAGTCTAGGTACAATTAACTAATGCTGACCGACACACACACACACACCGTTATACACGTTGATATAACTCATTAGTGGGTGGAGATGTAATATAATTTTCAATTTGCCGTGACGTGTTTTTTGTTTTATTTTTTGCTTCGCGACAAAACCTCCCCCGTGATAGAGAACGTGATGCTATTTATAAAGCTCTTTGGTATTCGGCGTTAGGTTAGGTTTTTTCGCTGTTGTTACATCGTCCTCAGCCAGTCCTGATTATGGACTGTGAGGGAGGAAGGAAGAACGGAAGGAAGGAAGGACCCTGAGAACTGCCAGTCGTCCCGTCCTAAAACCCCTGAGATCATCCCATCTTAAAGACCCCTGAGAACTGCCAGTCGTCGCTTCCTAAAGACCCCTGAGAACTGCCAGTCGCCCCATCCTAAAGACCACTGAGAACTGCCAGTCGTCCCGTCCTAAAGACCACTGAGAACTGCCAGTCGTCCCGTCCTAAAAAACCCTGAGATCATCCGGTCCTAAAGACCCCTGAGAACTGCCAGTCGCCCTGTCCTAAAAAACCCTGAGATCATCCCGTCCTAAAAACCCCTGAGAACTGCCAGTCGTCGCGCCCCATACAATTATTAAGTGTTAATAGGAAGTTAATCTTAGGAGGGGTTTAAGCACACGCCTTGACCACACAAAGGACAAACATTAGAGTATATTGAAAATGACGGAGACGGAAGGAGGCCAAACCAGCAGTGTGTAGGAGACGACACGAAACAACCTGGACCAACAAGAGAGAAATTGGGACCTGGACCCTGAGTTCTACATACTACCACAAGCCAGGTCACTAACCCTAGCACTTTTCTACATACTACCACAAGCCAGGTCACTAACCCTAGCACTTTAACAAGCCAGGTCACTAACCATAGCACTACCACAAGCCAGGTCACTAACCCTAGCACTACCACAAGCCAGGTCACTTACCCCAGGCACCTCTACAAGCTAGTCTAGTGACCTTCATTAAGCCCACAAACAAGAACACTGAACCCATCACGCCCACAAACAAGAACACTGAACCCATCACGCCCACAAACAAGAACACTGAACCCATCACGCCCACAGAGAACACTGAACCCATCACGCCCACAAACAAGAACACTGAACCCATCACGCCAACAAACAAGAACATTGAACCCATCACGCCCACAGAGAACACTGAACCCATCACGCCCACAAACAAGAACACTGAACCCATCACGCCCACAAACAAGAACACTGAACCCATCACGCCCACAAACAAGAACACTGAACCCATCACGCCCACAAACAAGAACACTGAACCCATCACACCCACAAACAAGAACACTGAACCCATCACGCCCACAGTCACCGACACCTTCATACCTATAAACAAGAATATTGATTCCAGGACACCCACAAACAAAGCCATTGGAACTATTACACCCACAAAGAACAAGGAAACCCAATGCGCCCACAAACAAGGTAAATGACCCCCAGCACGCCCCCAGTACTCCCACGATCGTTTTCACTCGACCCAAAAATCAAGACTTGTACACCCACACCCTTGACTCATCTCCTGGCAGGACGAACTTGAAAAAAAAAAGAAAAAAGTTAAAAACAAGAGTAATAAGACTGGAGGCAGGCAGTAAGGGTAGTCCGTCAGCAAGGTTACAGCAGCGGCGTCAGCAAGAATGAATCTGTATAGGTTAGGTTAGGTTGTTACATTTTTACAAGTTGGTAATGATACAAGTTAGTACGCATTAAAGTTTCAGAAATTAATAGAAGCGGACGATAGCTTTGTTTTATCTTGATGTTGGAAAAGACATTTGAGTAACGCCACCATCACCTGTTAGGGATGTCTGCCTTATCTAGACCTCTCCCCGCCACTCAGTCTTCGACCAGCCTGACAAACAAGTATAAGGCAACAACAGCAGGTGAGTCATGAAGGATGGTGTCAGCGAGGGCGTGGTATCAGCGGATTTGTGGTGTCAGCAGCAACACAGGAAACAACCCCCGAGGCCAGGTATCAGGTGTCAGCCGGTCCACAAGCAGAGGCGAGACAACGAAGGTCAGTGCTCGTGACCCTAGTGTTTATGACGGTGTACAGCAGTCCAGGTACACTTCTGTCCAGGTCAACCTAATGGCGCCAGGTTATGACATGTTATGGCACCAGGTCATGACATGTTATGGCACCAGGTCATGACATGTTATGGCACCAGGTCATGACATGTTATGGCACCAGGTCATGACATGTTATGGCACCAAGTCATGACATGTTATGGCACCAGGTCATGACATGTTATGGCACCAGGTCATGACATGTTATGGCACCAGGTCATGACATGATATGGCGCCAGGTCATGACATGTTATGGCACCAGGTCATGACATGTTATGGCACCAGGTCATGACATGATATGGCGCCAGGTCATGACATGTTATGGCACCAGGTCATGACATGTTATGGCGCCAGGTCATGACATGTTATGGCACCAGGTCATGACATGTTATGGCACCAGGTCATGACATGTTATGGCACCAGGTCATGACATGTTATGGCGCCAGGTTATGACATGTTATGGCACCAGGTCATGACATGTTATGGCACCAGGTCATGACATGTTTCGGCACCAGGTCATGACATGTTACGGCACAGGTTATAACACCAGTTTAAGACACCAGATTATGACACCACCTTGACACCAGCAGGGAATTACTCAACCTAATACCTACATCCACATGAACTAACACCGTAAATTTCTACCGAAGTTCTGAGTCAATTCCCATCAATATCTCGCTTACGGTCAATACTCCCATGATAGTCGCCGTCACTACGTCTAGTTATCAGTACACCTGTTCCTCACACCTGTTCCCCACACCTGTTCCTCACACCTGTTCCTCACACCTGTTCCTCAACTTTTACTAAACTCTCTCAATAAACTTTCCGCCTCTGAACACGGAAAAAAGTATAAAAAAAAAATTCAATAAAATCCTGTCCCAACCGAGTCGATGTGTTTCTGGCAACATCCATCTAACTTGTTCTCAGGTGAGGGGGTGGGTGAGGGAGGAGGGGGTGAGGGAGGAGGGGGGAAGGGTGAGGTGGAGTGGATTGTGGATCAGGAGAGAGGAGGGATAAAGCAGTGCCAATGAGGAGAGGAAAGAGAGGAGAGAAAAGGAAAAAAAGTGAGCGAAGGAGGAGGAAAGATGAAAAGGAGAATCAAGAAGAAAGAGAGGTGCAAGCCATTTCTGCTTTTATTAAGTCCAAGAAAGTAATAAACAAAATTTGTGTCTCTACACTCACCCTCCTCACATACCTCCCTCTTCCCCCCTTCACTAAATAAGTTGTAACCTATTAAACATGACCAATACTGTTTCGTGTTGTTTTCATTATTTCTCTGGAGGCCAAGGATGAGATTGTGGGGGAACGAGAGATCTAAAAAGACTCATTTAAACAAGGTATGAATACTTTACTTTAGGACGTACAATAAGTAGGAACTATAAAATCAACAGAAAATAAAGACTAAATATATAATAATTATTTAGGTTTCTCTAATAAAAAACCCCTATATTACACCATTAAGTTTACGGATAATATAACAAGATCAAATCCCATATAAACACTGACTTTATGGCTATCACTATAAGACCAAATTTACATATCAACATTAACTCTATGACTGTTTTCACTTTAACCTAATAAATAATATATATGTAACCACTGAACTCCAAAAGGTCAAGTAAAATATATGACCACTGAATTTATGACCTAAGCAGAGCCAAATACAGCCAGCCACCGTGTATCAAGCTCTGTATCCCTGTACCGAGTAACAACTATAACATACCAGTTAAAACAACACCACCAACAACCACAACAACAAAATAATCACCTTTTTCTAAATACCCGTTGGCGGGTTGTAATTTCACTTCTCTCGTACGCAAACTTTAGATTCCTTTTATAATGATATGAATACAGCAACAATCTAATTTGATGGAGGGTCGATAGGGAAAGGTCGATTGCGGAGGGTCGACTGAAGTTGAGGAAGGGTCGAATGAGATTGGGGATGGTCGACTAGGGTGGGGGAGGGTCGATTGGGGTTAGGGAAGGGTCGAATGTAGTGAGGGAGGGTCGAGGAAGAGGGGAAGGTCGACTAGAGTGAGGGGAAGGTCGACCGGGGTTGAGGGAGGGGGTATCAGTATGAGTCATCCTGGTGATAAGGTGTTTTCAATGCTCACTTAATAACGAGCGAATATTTCCGACTGGAGAACAAAGAAACCCAAACATACCAGGTGCTTAATTACTTGTCTTCAGGTGTAGGTGAATGTAGTGTGAGTTTACAGGTGTGTAGATGACTGTCCAGGTGTACAGGTGTGTGTAGGTGGCGGTCCAGGTGTACAGGTGTGTAGGTGACGGTCCAGGTGTACAGGTGTGTAGGTGACGGCCCAGGTGTAAAGGGATGTGTAGGTGAGGACCCAGGTGTAAAGGGATGTGTAAGTGACGGTCCAGGTGTACAGGTGTGTAGGTGAGGACCCAGGTGTAAAGGGATGTGTAAGTGACGGTCCAGGTGTACAGGTGTGTGAAGGTAAGGACCCAGGTGTACAGGTGTGTAGGTGACGGTCTAAATCACACAATCCTCCTTTTACTGATGCTCTCTCTCTCTCTCTCTCTCCTACGAGCATCCCACATTACTTCTCCACAAAGTCAATTGGCTACCTTCACCCGACAGGTTCCCAGGCCACCTTACCTCCGTTAACTGAGTTGATGTCCTCCCTCTCTCTCTCTCTCTCTCTCTCCCTCCCTCTTACCTCCACCTGATCACCTTCAACCTCACACTCACCCCAGCTTTCCTCTCCCTCTCGCCCCCCAAACACACATCCTCCCCCTCCTCCTCCTCCCCATCGACCTGCTTCCCCCTCCCCATGTATAACAGGTCCTGCCCTCTACAGTCTGACCTGTAATCAATATTATATACTAAACAATGATATCATTTACCCACATGTAAAACCAAACCAAAAATAATATAAAAACAACAAAAATAATGACAACAACGACAATGGTGTGTGTGTGTGTTTTGTGTATTAATGCATGCGTATACGGTAAATTTGTATGTATGTATGTATGTATGTATGTATGTATGTATGTATGTAGTGTAGACCCCAACACCTCAGCTGGCTAGTAAGGGAATGAGCGGAGGTGAAGGTCGTTTGATAAGGTCGACTTGGCAGCTCCTCTCACCCCCACACCCGCTCCTGCCCTCCTTCTGCTTTCTGCTTCAGTGGGCCCCAGTTCTAATAGGCCCCAGTTCTAATAGGCCCCAGTTCTAATAGGCCCCAATTCTAATAGGCCCCAGTTCTAATGGGCCCCAGTTCTAATAGGCCCCAGTTCTAATGGGCCCCAGTTCTAATAGCCCCCATTCCTAAAAGGCCTCAATTCTAATAGGCCTCAGCTTAACTTCAATTTTATCCATTAGGGTCGTGAGCTCAGTCCTAATGGTCCGTAGTCCTATAGTGTGTGCGTGCGGTGTATAAGAACGAGCGTGTCGGGTATATGGGACAGTCTTTCACGCCCATAATAGTATGTGTGTGTGGGCGTTTATTAGGTGTAAGCATTTAAGTACAAACATTAATTGTGGGCGTGTATGGGCGTATGGTACACGAGTAATAACGTGTCGTGTTCATCAGTGTGTGGCCATGACAATATGGGTGGGAGGGCGGTGTGTGTGTGTTGGGTAATGCGTGTGGGCGTGGAGGGCGGATACATGCCTTTCTCAGCTCCGGGTGTCACGAGAGAGTCACAGGGCAAAGGGAAGAAAGTAGACGATTTCACTTGTCACAGGAGGGCGGAGGGGGGAGAGGGGTTGAAGGAGGGAGTAAGGAATGGGGAGGGAGGGGGGAGGGAGGAGGAGGGAGGGAAGGGTTGTAAAGATGGCGAAATACACAGGAAGCACACTCACACACACACACACACACACACACACACACACACACACACACACACACACACACACACACACACAAGTTTATATACCCAAGAGGCCAACTTTAGGGACCGTGTTCACCAGATCAATGCGTCATAACGAGAGGGAGGAAGACGCTTATCTACAGAATGGAAACCTACTTATCAACACCTTGGATAGCTGGTTCTCACCACACAACTTTCATGGGGACTGAGGAAGGAGGGAGAGGGAAAGAGGGGGGGGGGAAGGGAGAAGGAGAGGGGGAAATGGGAGAAAAGGAGGGAGGCAGGAGAGAGGGGGAAGGTAGGAAAGGGGAGAAAGAGGGTGGGAAAGTAAGGAGAGGGAGGTAGGAAAAGGGGCTAAGGGGTAGGTAGGAAATGGGGAGGAGGGGAAGGTAGGAAAGAAGAGGTAGGACAGGGATGGAAGGAGGGAGGAAGGGCTCAAATGGGAAAAGGAAAGGAAGGAAGTTAGTGATGAAATAGGGAGAGAAGGTGAACACAGGAAGAGGAAGGTGTTGAAATAGGTGAGGGGCGGGCAGGGCGGGGTGGGGCAGGGTGGGGTGGGGTGGGGGCAGGACGAGGTGGGGCAGGGCGGGGTGGGGGCAGGACGAGGTGGGCAGGGCGGGGTGGGGCAGGCGGGGTGGGCAGGTGGAGAGAAGAGCGATTTCCTCCTCACTCACCCATGTTCAACACACTTAACTGGTGCAGGGCGGCCATGACTGAATGAACCATCCCCGTTATTTCACCAAATCAACATACTCTGCAACCACGGCAACTGCACGCCCACTGCAGCTTACACACGCCCAAGTCCATTGTCCACTACCAACTAAGTACAAAACCCCAATTCAACCACTCTTAACTACACAACCACTACAACCATACACACACACAACTCCACGACCATTACATCACACCAGCTCACCCTTGCAACATCACGCCCACCACCACCACCACACCACCACCATACCCCAACACCCCCACACCCAACACCATCACGTCCCCAACACCACATCCCCAACAAGCACGGATGTAACAATGCCTTATTCCATGATGTGTCGTAGTTTGTGTGACATTACAGTTTTGTGAGGCGACCTGCAGGGAGTTCTTATCTATAGTTTCACCGGACGTTGTGTAGTGAAGATAATTACCAGCTTTCCTTACCATCCACTGACGTCTTCATGGTATATAACAACATCATAATTATCACCTGTAATTACGAGGTATTAATTGTTATTGCTAATTACGGTGTATCTTTCTATAGGATAATAAGAGTACCGTTTGATAATTGATATTGTTAATGATGATAACTTAAATATTTCCTCGTTATAATGACGAGGGAGTGAGACAATGTGTAGGAATCTTTCACGCACACACCTGGGGGGAGGAGGTATTTCGTCTGTGTCGTGATCCTCTGCAGGTGAGGGAGGTTGAGGGGGGTAGAGGGGAGGCTGAAGGGAGAGAGGGGGGGGTGGGTGAGGGGGGAGAATGAGGGTTAGGGTGAGAGAACTACAACAAAAAATAAAGAGAAGCACCAGCACCTGTGGGCCCCAGTTATACGAGGCGGCAAAACACACGACGGACCGTAAGCTAAGCGGACACTGTCAAGACTCGTGAAGGAAAAACCAAACACACAGATTTAACTAACACAATAGAAGCTAGACACTGAGACAACACAACCTATATATACGTCCAGGAAGGAAGGGGAAGGGAAGGGAAGAAGGAAGGTAAGGTAAGGTAAGGGAAGGGAAGGAGGAAGGAAGGAAGGTAAGGGAAGGGAAGGAAGGAAGGGAAGGGAAGGTAAGGAAGGTAAAGGGAAGGTAAGGTAAGGGAAGTGTAAGGTAAGGTAAGGTAAGGTAAGGTAAGGTAAGGTAAGGTAAGGTAAGGTATGTACAAGGTAAGGGTTGGAAGGAAGGTAAGAGAAGGGAAGGTAGAAGGGAAGGTAAGTGTAAGGTAAGGTAAGGTAAGGTAAGGTAAGAGAAGGAGATGAAGGGAAGGGCTAGAAGGTAAGGGAAGATAAGGGAAAGGGGCTGCTGCAAGGAGGGGAGGGAGGAGGAAGGAAGGAAGGAAGGTAAGGAGGGAAGGGAAGGGAAGGGAAGGGAAGGTAAGGGAAGGTAAGGGAAGGGAAGGGAAGGGAAGGGAAGGTAGGTAAAGTAAGATAAGGTAGATAAGGTAAAACGTGTGGAGGAGATAGTGGTGAGAGAGAGAGAGAGAGAGAGAGAGAGAGAGGAAAATAGAGGGAACAATATGTTACCCTTGAGAGCCTGACGTCACCGGGAGGCGGAACAGGCCCAACAAGTGTTATTTTGCCACACTCTGCTTCTGCCAGTTTTTGTCAGCTGTTCCGAGGAGGTGTGGGTCGCGGCGCTTGAGCTGAGATAGGGTTTGTTTTATTCACCTCATCACCCAGATTGAGGCCATAGTTTGTTATTGTAAGCTTGAGTCAGCTTAAATCACTAAGCATGAGTTCGAAGCTTGTTTATCGTTTATCTTATCAGCTGGTGTGAGATCAAGGCCAGTTAGTTGGGTGATTTGTGTTTTTTTATTGTCAGCTGATAGGAATGTGTTTTGGGATTGTTAATTTTTTATCATCAAATTCAATGTTTACGTTGTCGCACTTGAGTTGGCTTTGTTTACTTTTATCAGTCGATTTAATATACAGTCATACGTGAATACAGGGAGTTTGTTTACTCTTGTCAGCTGATCCGTGTAATGCTGTTTATCTACATATGAGTGTGTGTAATGTGTACAATTTATGTAAGACGGTTGCAGTTGATGTGAAAAGAGATAACGTGAGAGAGAGACTTGGACGGGACCTTGGTGTGTGTGTGTGTGTGTGTGTGTGTGTGTGTGATGCAACATTGCTCCACCTAGGGGCCGGTCTCTTGTGTTGCGGATGTTGGTAAAAGCACCGCAGATCCTCCTCCCCACACCACACTCATCACCATCTCCAACACACACACTGCACATCTCCCCCCACACACAAACTACACATCTCTCCCCCCCACACGCACTACAGTCACCCTCCCCAACAACACAATGGCAGTGAGTCAATCCAATATGCATTCCCATCCTCTACCGAGGGGGAGGGGGGGGAGTTGTCACCCACCTCATGGAAAACAACACGCCTTAGGGCCCCTTCCCCATCGTACCCCCTGCGGCAGCCATAGCACGCCAAGCCTACCTCGCCACGCCTACCACGCCCACAGCAGCTGTCACGGAAATTACACCAAAGTTATGGGGTTCAGTGAAAGCAAAGCCCTATCCAATGCTTAGTACACTCCTTGGCCATACCTGAGCGCCAACGGATCCCCTGGAGTCCTACACAACCCCGAAGGCGGTGGTGAAGGGGGGGGGCGGGTTTGAGGGCCTAGCCACAAGTACACCGCAGACTTGTTGACTCCAGCGTGAGTGACCGCTGAGTTACCCAGAGGCTACCGGTGTGCTCCTGGGCACTCACTCTCACTACTACTACTACTACACTACCAGAACACTTGGTAACTAGAGTCCTCCTAGGTGAGTCGGTGGGGGCATTGAAGTCCCGTCTGTTCTTGTCATATCATGCCTGGGAGCGTTGTACATCACCTGTCATTGTCTTGTCATTTACCTTGATTTGTGTGTGTGTGTGTGTGTGTTTTGTGTGTGTGTGTGTTTTGTGTGTGTGTGTGTGTTTTGTGTGTATGTATGTGTGTGTGTGTGTGTGTACAAATAACAAGTTACACCGTGTCTATAACTCTATAAAAATAATCACTATAAAATCCCCTGAACCAAATCTTTTAGACATATTAGTACGAACATCGAATCTTCAAGACCTGATCCCGTCTTGAAAGAGAAAAATCGTATAAACATCAAAAGACAAGAAAAAAGGAAGAAAGGAAAGGAAAAGGAAGGAAAGGGAAGAAAAGAGAGGAAGAGGAAGAAAAGAAAGGAAAGGGAAGAGAAGAAATGAAAAGGAAGGAAAGAAATAAAGGAAAGGAAAAGGAAGGAACAGAGAGGAAAGAAAAGAAAGGAAAAGGAAGAGAAGAAAGAAAAGAAAGGAAAAGGAAGAGAAGACAGGAAATAAAGAAAAGGAAAAATAAAATAAAAATGTATAAAACGTAAGAAAATTTGAAACAGAGAGAAAGAAATAAAACGACAGAGTATATTCAACCTGGCATAAACCACCCTGGCCAAAACACACACGCTGGAATTAAAACACCCAGAACTGTTAACTGGAGGTGACCGAATAATAACAGTGTGTAATGACAGTCCAACGTGCTGTAATGACTGTCCGTGGCGAGTGGCATGTCCGTGGCGAGTGGTCTCTTAAGTGTACGTGGCTCTGCTGTGGTGGAGGTACTGTACTGTGGTGTGGTGTTTCCTTTGTACATGCTGTATCTTGGTGTTCGTAATTACTGATATTATCATGGTATGGTTAGGTTAAGTGTGTGTGTGTGTGTGTGTAGGGGGAGTGAGGTTAAGTGTGTGTGTGTGTGTGTGTGTGTGTGTGGGGGTGATGGGGGTTCTCTCGCTCAAACCATTCATAAGGAAACGTTGGATCTGATAAATGATAAATGTAAAAAAAAAAGAAACGGGTGAACATTAATATTCCTTATGGTGTACGAGTTATAGGAGACGTCCTCTATAACAATCAACAACAACACAGCTAAATGTATTCGGACCATTAACCAAATTGTACAATGGTTCATGGTGTACAAACTTGATTCTGAGGTGTACAATGTAATCCCTTACTCCTATACTGCATATAATGGCCCCAACTGGGATGCATAATGATCCAATGGCCCCTCTGCGTTCACAAATGTTCCCTGGGGTGTACAATGCTCCTTAAGGGTGTACAATATTCCCTGGAGTGTATACAATGTGCTCTGGAGGTGTACAATATCCGGGGCCCTGAGCAGCGTTATCAGTAAAGGACCTAGGAGCAGTGTTGCCAACGACAGTACTACACGTCACTGCCATCATCGTTATTCACGCCTTCAAGATATATACCTGAAACACTGCCAGGTATATCTCTTGTTATTCGTCAGGAGAAAGTTAGGTCATTTTTAACACACACACGCGCAAAAAATTAATAAAAAAATCCAAATAACTACAAGAAAATTCGAATGACTGAAGCCTGAAACAACAAAATGAAGCTTCGAATAAATAGGTGAAGCTTCGAACGCCCGCCAGCAACCAGGTGAAGGGTAGATTTTCTCCTTCGACTCCCACTTAACAAGATGACCAAACCCCCGTTATGGCAGCTGTTACCGTTGTTCTATATAACACACAGCCCCTTCTGATTACCCCTCCGTTATACCGTTTATGTAGAGATAATTACCGCTACGCCTCCTCGTCCGGCACGTGAATATTAGACCGGAAAACAGTAGATAAGCACCATACTGCACGATGACTGACACGCCCACACCTTACACTTCCCCTACCTTTCCGCCCACACCATACACCTGTCCGTCCACACCATACACCACCTACACCTGTCCGTCCACACCATACACCACCTACACCTGTCCGCCCACACCATCCACCTCCCCTACCTGTCCGCCCTCACCACCCACCTCCTCACCTGTCTCCTTGAATAAGCTCACACTAAAATATTCATTACCTATAAATAAAATATTGT
>NW_024716703.1:4294169-4296669 GCF_018991925.1 Homarus americanus | reverse complement strand
TACAGCAGATGACACACACACACACACACACACACACACACACACACACACACCGACCATAGCCTCAGATCCTCACACCACGTACAGCAGATGACACACACACACCCACTCAATCGGTGCCTTAACGACATAAACATCGTCTTGGCTCTACTTTAAATAACGAGGTACCTTAATCATCCCAGCAGCGTTCACATAGTTAATACATACTGACACAGGGGGCTAATTTATGACGTCTTGAGGGCTGTTATCAGAGGTATGTGTGTGAGAATAGGGGTCTACTTGGGACAGTCTTTCCTCCTCGCTGATACAGTGACTAAATGGAACTGGTGTAGGGGAGTGCATGGGTAAAAGTACATTAAAAAAGTAAAAAAAAAAAAAAATAGAGAATTAAAGTCACTGAAATAGTCACAGGGAAACAAAGGTAACAAAATAGTCAAATTCGGGCTATTTAAAAAAGTTACAGGAAATAAAGTATTTTTTTAAATGGCTTAAATAAAGTTAAGAAGACTATTTTGTAATTTCTTTAACAAGCATGATGTGTAGGTAAGGTAAGGTAAGGTAAGGTAGGGTAAGGTTAGGTAAGGTAAGGTAAGGTAAGGTAAGGTAAGGTAAGGTAAGGTATGTATGTATGTACAACTTTTAACCCTCCTGTGACATTTGCCTGACTTATTTTCAGTTGGCTTCTTTGTCCCAAGATGAAAATTGTAGAGAGAGAGGGGGGCGTAGTCCAAAAGGGGTTTGGATCAGTACCGTCTGAGTTTTCCTGGTCCAGTAGTGTGACCCCTGAACCAGCAACAAGAGGCCCGGTCCAGTCGTGTGCCCGCAGTGAACCGCTGACCCGCCACCCTGGAGGGAAAGTAGGCCGCCCCACACTGGCCTCTCCTCACTCCTGTGGGAGGCGCTGAGAGACCCGAAGGACCTCCTGCATGTTTAGTTACCACAGTGGATGAGGGACGTCCTGAATACCGTCTGAGTAACTACAATAATTTAGGAACCCTTTGAGTGAGTTACGGCAGTGGGTGCATGGGGCATACTGAATGTAGTGTGAGTTATCCGATGATGAATGAGTTACCAGAATGGGTGACAGAACTACTGAAGTGCCCGCAAGAACTCCGACAGACTACTGAAGGCTCACTAAGAGACTCGCGATTGTGTGGGTGAGGTGGTGGAGAGGAAGTGACACACACACACACACACACACCTCTGTATTTATTGTTTAGCTGAACCAATTCTTCCCTTCCTCCTCCTCCTCTTAATTTTCCTCCTCCTCTTTCTCCTACTTCTTCTTCTTCTTCTCCTCCTCCTGTTCTAGCCACCATACTATCCTGTTGCGCCACATCACACCACCACCACCACCTACCACCATCACCACCATCATTACCACCACCATAGTATTATCCTTACCCATGGATATCACCACCATCACCACCATCATCACCACCACCATAGTATTATCCTTACCCATGGATATCACCACCATCACCACCATCATTACCACCACCATAGTATTATCCTTACCCATGGATATCACCACCATCATCACCACCACCATAGTATTATCCTTACCCATGGATATCATCACCATCCTTACCCCAGAAATTACCACCACTACCACTATTCTTACCCCACACACCACCACCATTATCCAGAAACAAAAGTCTGCTAATCACACAAAATCGCTACACTTTTGACCAGTCTGTTACGAAGACAGGTGGTGGGAGGGAGGGTGTCTGTGTGACGCAGCTGTGTGACGCTACCTTGTGACAGTCGAGACGCGGTGGTGTGTGAGCTGTCCTGAATCATGCGACACCAGGTACACGATACGGCCCCGGTGTGGTTAAGTACTTGACACCAGTATATGACACCACCATGTAAGAGATATGCAAGAAACGAACCAGTGAAGTGAACCGCTGTAATGATCGTGTGTGTGTGTGTGTGTGTGCCACGGAGGAGCGACACTGAGCAACATACCATAAAGGGAAAGTAAGAGAGAGAGAGAGAGAGAGAGAGAGAGAGAGAGAGAGAGAGATACCTCGTCCACTTCCTGCCATTCACGACGTCCTTGTTACCGTGAAAGTCTGCCACGGTTTCCTCCAGCTCTCCCTTTCCTCCTGTCTCCCTCTTCACATCCCCTCTCTCCCTCTCCACACCCCCTCTCTCCCTCTCCACACCCCCTCTCTCCCTCTCCACACCCCCTCTCCCTCCTCCCCTCTCTCCCTCCCCACCCCTCTCTCCCCTCTCCCACCTCTCTCCCTCTCCCACCCCCCTCTCTCCCTCTCCTCTCTCCCTCTCCCCACCTCTCCCTCTCCCTCCCCTCTCTCCCCTCTCCCCACCATCTCCTCTCCCCTCTCTCCTCTCCCCCACCTCTCTCCCTCCACCCCTCTCTCCTCTCCCACACCTCTCCTCCCCACCTCTCTCCCTCTCCCCACCCCCCTCTCTCCCTCTCCCCCCCTCCTCCCTCTCCCACCCTCTCCCTCCCCCCCTCTCTCCCTCTCCCCAC